>NW_015666162.1:134911-149134 GCF_001515625.1 Sinocyclocheilus rhinocerous | reverse complement strand
AAATAAGTATATTTATTTTACACGTTTATTTTTAAATCATTTGAAAATGGATTAAAAAATAAATGTGTAAAATAAATATAGTTATACTTTAGATGACAAAGTATTTTTCACAAATAAATAAATATTTAATAAAAATATAATTAAAAAGGAAGTAACTGTTGTGTGCATTGTGTGCATTGGGAATCATATTTTTTCAAATAAAGCCAAGGTAACACTCATTTTACATACAGAAAATGACAGGCAAAAGCATGAAGCGCAGCATAATTTGAAATCACGAGTTTAAAGTTTGTCGATCGCGCATCTCAGTGAAGCTGAACTCTCCTCCTGTCCGCATTCAATTCACACGGACCGACCGTCACGCAGAGTACACGCGATCGTGCAGGATACAAATGCACACTTCATAAGATCTCACAACTGGATCCGACTAAGTTTTCAAGGTTTTTGAAATTAGATGTTGTTCATTAGTCATTCAAAGATTTGTTTAAATTATATAAATGCGTATTTGCTGAATGCTGACGGCAAACAAGAAAGTATTATAATGGTTCAGATGGTTCAAAATGCGGCTGCCAGAGTCCAGACGGGAGCTCGAAAGCGTGAGCATATTACCCCTGTCCTGCAGTCGTTACATTGGTTACCTGTGCGCTACAGGATTAATTTTAAAGTGCTCTTATTGGTTTTTAAGTCTTTAAATAGTTTAGCACCTTCTTACCTCTCGGACCTGTTGATAGTTCACCAACCTGCAAGAGCTCTCAGGTCTGCCAACTTAAGGCTCTTAGTGGTTCCTAGAACCAGACTCAAGTCTAGGGGTGATCGAGCATTCGCCGTAGCTGCTCCGAGACTTTGGAATAATCTTCCTACAGAAATCAGAACTGCCCCTACACTATCCATTTTTAAATCCAGGTTAAAAACGTTTTTATTTGATCTGGCTTATTATTCGTGATTTGCATTTGCTCTGCCCTATTTGCAGTTTTATTTGTGACTCTGTCTTTGTTTTTAATTTTGCCTGTGGTTACTCACTTTGTTCGGCACACTGGTCAACGGTAGTTGTGCTTTATAAATAAATTGAAATTGAAATTATAATGTTTGCCTTTATATTACTAACAATATAAAAGCAATCGTTATAATACTTTTTTGTATACATTTTAATTCCTTTGTTTAACAGTTCTATCTGATTATTAGACAGACTTCTGTCCGTGGACAGAAATGTTAACGACGACAGCGAACAAGAGGGAGAATGTGAGCACTGTGTGAAAGTCCCACCACTAACGCATCGGCCAAACAGAAAAACTTATCGGCCGATGCCGATATTTGAAAAATGCCAAATATCGGCCTTGGCGATATATAGGTCGACC
This sequence comes from Sinocyclocheilus rhinocerous, assembly GCF_001515625.1. Lineage (NCBI taxonomy): Eukaryota > Metazoa > Chordata > Actinopteri > Cypriniformes > Cyprinidae > Sinocyclocheilus > Sinocyclocheilus rhinocerous. The sequence goes on along the minus strand of NW_015666162.1, from coordinate 147,782 downwards.
ACTAATCTCAACCACCATTCACTGCCATTATAAAGCATGGAAGATCCAGGACATTTTTTAATATAACTCCGAAAGTATTTGTCTGAAAGAAGAAAGTCATATACACCTAGGATGGCTTGTGGGTGAGTAAATCATGGGATCATTTTTTTTGGGTGAACTATCCCTTTAATATCGGTGGATACATGGGCACATGTGCACAGAACATCTAAAACCTGAAACTCAAGCACTGTTTGAAGTTGCAAGTATTTGTTTGAACCAACAGCCAAGTGTGTATAAAATGCTGGTGTGTGTGTGTGTGTGGGTGAGTGTAGCAGCATGAGTATGTGTCAGTGGGAGTTACATGGTCTTGGATCAGCCCAAAGGACCAGCTGCCGAGAATTAAAACTTTAGTCTGCTTCAAAGCTTGGGGTTTTCCTCAATCCCAAAAAAAGCTTCAGGAACAGAGGAACTTGGACTGGTCAGTGACCTCTTTGAGTGTACGGTTTAACACTAGAATCGCCAGAGGTCGCTGTATACCTAAAAGCGCCAGCGGGTAAATTTTACCCACACACATGGCAACTGTATTTATATGGCTAAAGAACATATTATTTCACTGTATTATGCTATTGTCTTCACAACTTACCATCAGACTCTCCATCACTCATGGCATTTAGTGTTTCTAATACCTACCTTCCATAAATCGCCTTTTGTTTAGTCATTTTGACTTTATGAAACTCATAACCGCTAAATCAGTGAGTGAAAGTTGTTGCCTAGAAATGTACAATGTTGAAACATAAGCGGCAAGAACATGACAGCGCGAAAATACATGCATTATATAGCGGGTAAATTTGACCCGCTGGCGCTTATAGGTATAAATGCCCCGTTTTTTTATCTGGTTTTATCTAAATTTTTAACAACATTGGATTGTAAATTACATAATTTTAGTAAAAGTCAATGACTGGGAGACTTGAATTTTTTACTGTAAATCTGTTATGTACATTTGAAATTTTCTTTTAAAAACATTTCAAATTTACCCCGTGGCGGTTCTAGTGTTAAAGCCAAGACGGCAATGTCTGTCAGCACAATGTTACAAGTGGTACAACAGGGTTTTATGCACAAGACTAGGGGTGCTCCGATTGATCGGCTACCGATCACTATCGGCCGATAATCACGTTGGGATGATTGATCGGTGGTCTCTAAAAAGGCCAATCTCCAAAAACCGATCTCAAGCTGATGATGCTGCCGTGAGAGGTTTGGCACGACATGCAGAGGCACCGTCTCAGTCTCTGTCCGGCGCGGGTGAAATAATTATAATGCTGAAGGTGAGGTACTCACCTTCATATTTCTTCATTAAATAACTTATAAAGTAATTTGAAAACCTCGTGAGACGTAATTTCACAAACAGCGTGAGTGAATCACCACTCACGCGCGCTCTCTCTTTCTCTCTCAAAATACGCAAATGGCTTAAAATCACCACATCACGTCTGTCTATAAGCGAGCTGCACGCTGCACACAGGAACTGTGTGACACAGGAATTGTCACTTGCACAATCGAGGCAGTGTCACATCATCACTAAAGTTTATAAATTGCATTACTCTTTAATTCTTGCCCGTGTTTAATCATTCAGCGCTCGCGCGCTCTCCTGTTCACATTATTCCGTTTGCAGTGCATACGTGGTGCGTATTTTTTCCGCGCTCATGTTAACGGATTAAACGTTCACTGCACACAGCTGCGTCCGGCAGTGCGTTCAGGAGCTGTGTGTCTGCAGCAGTGCAGAGATCGTTTCCGTACCGAGTCTATTGCTGCGCTGCAAGCGCTGAATTAAAGTGACAGCGCATTGTTTGCGGTAAATATGAACATGGATTGACACGAAAATGTAGTAATTACACCATAAATGCATATAATTAAAGTCTACTGTGTTTCACAGTCAACAGGTTTAAAGGGAAAGAGCACTTTTAGATAAACAAGACAATAATAGATGGCACTTGTGGAGGTAGGAAAACAAAGTTCTTTATGAACCGCAAGATTGCTTGTAATAAAGATTACGGATCAGTAGCGGACTCTTCTGTGAAAGCTGCTTCCCCTCTCACAAGAGACACCTAAGAGGGAAATTCCCCCCATTTTCAAAAATGAAATTCAGGCCCTGAATAAATGTCTAAAAATCCTGACTGGAGTATCACTATAAATAGATATAAAAAGAAGGCTTTAAAAAGATCGGTATCGGTGATCGGATCGGCAGATACTGCTGTCTGTGATCGGCCTCAAAAATCCTGATCGGAGCACCCCTACACAAGACCATACAAAACCAGACTAAACAAGAATTCCTCAATGATTCTGATGAAAACCGCTCCTAAAGGTGTCAATACTGTGTCATTATAAAAGGTAGCTTATGACATTAACTCAAGTTTGTCATACCGCTTGACAAACAGAACAGTTTAATTCACAACATTAGTGCTGTAACTCCCACAGCAGCATAAGGTGAGGTCAGATGTTGAGGAATCTCAACTATCAGTTCACAGCTAGGGTAAGCGAGTGCTGAAACATCTTGAGCAACCGTCTATCTGACTAATTTCTGCTAGAATAACCCTTCTAACCCGTCATTCTATGGTGACTTTTAATAGTATGCATACTACGCGACATAAAAATAAAAACAGGGATGCACAGAAATGACAATTCTGATCGATAACAATTAGCCTATAATTATTTTCAAGTTATGGCCATTAACCCAAAAATGGCCGATATCAAAATCCTGTAGTATTTTGTATAAATAGATTAAAAAAAATAAAAAAATAAAATGCAAGCAGTGTTATTTACATTAACTAAAACCCTAAAAAAAAAGTTAATTGAAATAACAAAATATTTAAAAATAACATTTATTACTTTTGTTTAGTTTAAATACGAAAATATATAAAAATAAATAAACTAAACCTAATAAATAAAAATAAATACTATATAGGCATATTTTTTAAAGAAGTAATAAAAATGACAGAAAAACAATTACTTAGAAAAATCAAAAACTATAGTAGTATATCAATTATATATATATATATATACACACATACATACATATACACAGAGAGAGAGAGAGAGAGAGAGAGAGAGAGAGAGAGAGAGAGAGAGAGAGAGAGAGAGAGAGAGAGAGAGAGAGAGAGAGAGAGAGAGAGAGAGAGAGAGAGAGAGAGAGAGAGAGAGAGAGAGAGAGAGAGAGAGAGAGAGAGAGAGAGAGAGAGAGAGAGAGAGAGAGAGAGAGAGAGAGAGAGAGAGAGAGAGAGAGAGAGAGAGAGAGAGAGAGAGAGAGAGAGAGAGAGAGAGAGAGAGAGAGAGAGAGAGAGAGAGAGAGAGAGAGAGAGAGAGAGAGAGAGAGAGAGAGAGAGAGAGAGAGAGAGAGAGAGAGAGAGAGAGAGAGAGAGAGAGAGAGAGAGAGAGAGAGAGAGAGAGAGAGAGAGAGAGAGAGAGAGAGAGAGAGAGAGAGAGAGAGAGAGAGAGAGAGAGAGAGAGAGAGAGAGAGAGAGAGAGAGAGAGAGAGAGAGAGAGAGAGAGAGAGAGAGAGAGAGAGAGAGAGAGAGAGAGAGAGAGAGAGAGAGAGAGAGAGAGAGAGAGAGAGAGAGAGAGAGAGAGAGAGAGAGAGAGAGAGAGAGAGAGAGAGAGAGAGAGAGAGAGAGAGAGAGAGAGAGAGAGAGAGAGAGAGAGAGAGAGAGAGAGAGAGAGAGAGAGAGAGAGAGAGAGAGAGAGAGAGAGAAAAGAGATAAATAATCGGACAGTGATTAATGCTCTATTGCTCACTGCATCAAGTAACTGCGAATTGTGTAAAAAACATAAATGGCAGGGGAAGCCTAATCTCAGACAGACCACCTGATGGATATAGGTATGTAACGGTATGAAAATTTCCTATCACGATTATAGTGACCAAAATTATTCACTGGATTTGTTTGCTGTTTTTAATAGCCACTGAGAAATACAGTAATGTTCTTCTGTTATCTGTGGATTTGGATGTTGTTGCCGCTCTCTGTGCGATCAGGAGGCATCTGTATTTTGATGTAATCGCGTTTTGCCTCCGCTATCTTGCATTATGCATGCCACTGTACGTTTATGCAATAGTACTTCTTCATTTCCCAATGTTTTGACACTCTACTTCATTTGCTTAAACTGACTTCCCTGTTTATCATGACCAGAGCAGTTTGCTGACAATGAAAAGTTAATGTGACTGGAAAACCGTGAAGGATGTGCTCTGTTTTCAGCAGGTTTTCACTCATTTTGTTGCTGAATTGTGAGTTACCAGAACTTTAAATTTGTCAAATGTGAGGTAGATTTGTCGAATCTTTTGTTTTGTCAAGAAATTACGTAACCTGTGCGTTGCAGACATGCAAGTCAAGACAAAACGGAAAAGCTAAAGAAACCATCTAATGACTGGTTAGCATCGAATTGAAGCTCAGGTTGCAGGTGTGCAAAATGATATCATGGTCACTTCATCTCAATCATCTGATGCATGGAGTTGAATTACTGAAATAAATGAACTTTTCCACGACATTCTAATTTATTGAGATGCACCTGTAAATATGAAATAACTGAATATGTCATATAACACTTCCTTTTTATATTGTCCCATTCATCAGTATCTTTCACAGATTCAGTACCACAAACCTCACAAACTTTGGCACATCCAGTCACTAGTAATTCCTTGGAGGTGCTAATTGTAGCGGCCTGGGAACATGTAAAAAAGACTCCCTGTGGCCTGATAAAATCCTATGCACCCTGAGTCCTGGAAAGTAGGCAGCAGAAAGCCAATTAGATCGCAACTGCCGTTTTTTCAGTCATTTTTGTATGTATCCAATATATATATATATATATATATATACACACACACACACACATCACAGATGACTGTCCAAAGCCACAGTCATGGTTTGCAGTTCTTTGTAACCATATATCACAGCAGCCTGGTACTTGTCTAGATTTGCCTTTGGCACAACAGTGTAAAGTTCTACATTGGGAATGTTTGAGAAACATCTCCATAGCCACAAACTGATAAAGCACTAACACCAAGAACGTTGCTTAAAATACACCTGCATTGAGAAATATGGCTTTATTGCTTTCAGAAACAAAGATATTATGTAAAATGTATGAATTCATTTGGGTTTCGCTACTTGAGAAAGCCTAGAAAAACAGATCCATGCTCAATGCACTAGCATCAACAAACAACTGCTCCATGCAACTGTTTTGGCACAAACATATTGGAAACTTTCAACAGACTTTACAGCACGCGGTGAATCGTAATTAAAGCAATGCTGTCGCAAGCCTCGCGAACACACCATCTGGGTGAACTTATGAGAGTTATGAACTTCTGTAAGTAGTACGCTTCCTAAGTTGTTTCCTGAAGGCTCAGTTTTCAATTGAGTGGAACATGAGATCTAAATTAAACAAAGCACTGGTGTAACGTCCCAAAATTGGCCTTATAAGTTTAAGAGACACCTGATACACAATTAATTCCCAGGATACTTTGGAAAAATAATATGCACTGGTGACTGATATATCAGATGATATTCAGCGATTCTAAAGATGATAATTGTGGTTACTTGGTCAATGAACAGAATATTCCAAGAGTCAATAGGGGGGGGCATTAGCTGAAATAAATTAAAACATTTAAAAAATATATTTTTTATTTCAGCCAGTTACCAAGGCAACAGTTCTCATTTTCATTTAGTATAACTTGAACTAAAAAGAAACCTAAAATCTATATCCACCTTATTCTTTAACGTGGAAGTAAGCCGATGTTTGAGACTTCCGGTTCATTAGCCGCTGTAGGGAAATAACGAGAAGAATAACAACGTGCAGTAAACGGTAAAACTATTTGCACTACAAACCAGTGTGATCATAATTAATATATAAATAATATGGTAAGACACACCAATTTGCAATATCAAGCAGCAAAACTTTTGCAAAACTTTTATCAAGCAAAAAAAGTTTTGTACAGCTAAAAATAGCCAGACCCATAAAATTTACATGGTCGTGCCCGCTCTTACGGGAAAAATAAAGTGGATAGACATTATAAAAATTTAAAATAAATAAATGAACGAACGAAAATAAAGAAAAACACACACAAATTTCCTAAAACTTTAACAGAAAGTTAAAAAAAAAAAAATCTAATAATTAATATATAAATAATATGGTAAGACACACCAATTTGCAATATCAAGCAGCAAAACTTTTGCAAAACTTTTATCAAGCAAAAAAAGTTTTGTACAGCTAAAAATAGCCAGACCCATAAAATTTACATGGTCGTGCCCGCTCTTACGGGAAAAATAAAGTGGATAGACATTATAAAAATTTAAAATAAATAAATGAACGAACGAAAATAAAGAAAAACACACACAAATTTCCTAAAACTTTAACAGAAAGTTAAAAAAAAAAAAAATCTACTTACTTTTTCAAATGTTTATAATAAATTTTAAGAAAATATTAAATAATATATTCTGTTTTCATTTACCCTGTTTTCATTTGTGGAAGACAAAGAAAAAAAAAAACATTCAGATGCCATAAAAACAACAACAACAACAACAGACTGAAATAAAAGTACAATAAAACCATTTCTTATGAAGCCATGCAATGCTTTGTGTGACCGACCGAAATTCACTAAAAATATTGATATCAATGGCGTTTGTCAGCTGGGTGAACATTATTATTATTATTTTGACTAATCAGTGAGAATTGGTTGATCCAGTTCACAAAATCAAACTGAATGATTGGTTCATGACTGATCTGATCTGTTCGAACTCTAACCGGTTGCAGCAGTTAAAAGCTTGCTGGAAAGAAAATGTTCAGTGAAAAATGACTTGCATTTCTGAACTATTTTCCAAGATGCTTTCATGTCATTTTTAAAGCTTGAAGGATTCATTCCCAGTTCTTTGCATTTTCACAGAAAACAGCATGGAAATCAGACATTAAATATTCTACCTTTGTGTTCCATGGAAGAAAAACAACATGAGGGTGAGTAAATGACGACTGAATTTACATTTTAGGCGAACTATTCCTTGAATGCAGTTTAACAGATTTGCATTTTTTTCAGTCCTACATGATTTTACAGCTTCATATACCAAACGCAAAATGCAAGATGCAAGTGTTGCGCTACCAAAAAAATGTGTTTACGAATTATTCTAATGCTGTGCAAGAGAGAAACAACAGGAGCACAGGTGAAACTCAAACTAAGCTTATTTAATTATCACTTCAAGACTAAACAGCCCTGGGACAGCTCTCTAAAGGTGTTTTTCTCTGCACACCGGTCAGCAGGGGTTTCACAGACTCGGGTTACGAACACACAAAAGCTCCACCTGAGTTCTCACACTCTTTGTGTTTAACTTGGAGCGGACAATCACGTCTTTGTAATATGACAGCAGCGAACAAACCCAACAAAGCAAGCCCTGACCAGAGGAACACTGTCATTCATACCTTGAGCCACACCAAAACAAACAATCTCAATGAAATATTGAACCGGCTCACGACAAAGCGAATACAGTAACACATATCCTGGGAAATACAGTACTGTAAAAACCACACAGGAGCCCCTGATCAAGTGTTAAGTCACGCTACCCAAGGCGGACCGATTTGCAAAATAGCCGTGTCAGATTTGTAATATCGTGGTCTACGTGAGAACAACGGCCTTAAAAATATTTTTCAGCTGATTAGCGTCACCAGCTGGGCAGACAATTACGAAAGCGCAACGCAGGACTTGAAAATATCCTTGACCCCGCAGGAAAATGCAGCTGATCTGCATCGGAATGCTAGCAGGAATAAAGCTTATTTCATTATATCATTACTATTTTTTTTAAATTAAAGTCTAGAGTTTGTAAAACCAATCCGCAGGAGGTAAATCAGATGAAAACGGTCCACTAAGAAAAATCAAACATTTAATAAATAACTGCATCTTTCTCTAATAATGTCATCCTGTTTAAATAAAAAAAATGAATTGCATAAATAAGCAGCTAAAAATTTACAAATTACTAAAGAAGGTTGAAATATCAGTCATGCTCTGATAAGCACAGATAGAGAAAGAGCTACAAAGATATTTCTTTCTTCGCTGTTCTGCACCGATTTGCTGGCCTCTGGCATTATGCCTTAATCACACTACAAAAACTAAGGCAAAGTTGTCAAATTAAAGCTGGCAGGTACTGGTTCCACCAAGTCAGTGCTTTGTTCCTCTAAGAAATCTGACTCCTTGATGGCTCTTCTAAACAAAAAATGAGGGAAATGTTTTTTTCCCCCTACATGACTCCATAATATTACAATATATAGTAGTCATTATATATGTATGTGTATGTGTATATATATATATATATATATATACACTATTATGTTAACTATTATATATGTTTGTGTGTATATATATATATATATATGTGGTATAAAATCTGACAACAACGTCTGACAACAAATGGAGGGGGAAAAAATCGAGACAGAAAGTCAGGTGCAGTTTATAGATTGATTTGAACTTTTCCTAGTCATTTTTGCATTTCACTTGCCACAGGAAAAAAAATATACCTAAAAAAATTATACCAAAAATGTCCAACATGATATTAGTTTATTATTAATAAATGTATTTTTTTATATACACCACTGTCATTCATACCTTGAGCCACACCAAAACAAACAATCTCAATGAAATATTGAACCGGCTCACGACAAAGCGAATACAGTAACACATATCCTGGGAAATACAGTACTGTAAAAACCACACAGGAGCCCCTGATCAAGTGTTAAGTCACGCTACCCAAGGCGGACCGATTTGCAAAATAGCCGTGTCAGATTTGTAATATCGTGGTCTACGTGAGAACAACGGCCTTAAAAATATTTTTCAGCTGATTAGCGTCACCAGCTGGGCAGACAATTACGAAAGCGCAACGCAGGACTTGAAAATATCCTTGACCCCGCAGGAAAATGCAGCTGATCTGCATCGGAATGCTAGCAGGAATAAAGCTTATTTCATTATATCATTACTATTTTTTTTAAATTAAAGTCTAGAGTTTGTAAAACCAATCCGCAGGAGGTAAATCAGATGAAAACGGTCCACTAAGAAAAATCAAACATTTAATAAATAACTGCATCTTTCTCTAATAATGTCATCCTGTTTAAATAAAAAAAATGAATTGCATAAATAAGCAGCTAAAAATTTACAAATTACTAAAGAAGGTTGAAATATCAGTCATGCTCTGATAAGCACAGATAGAGAAAGAGCTACAAAGATATTTCTTTCTTCGCTGTTCTGCACCGATTTGCTGGCCTCTGGCATTATGCCTTAATCACACTACAAAAACTAAGGCAAAGTTGTCAAATTAAAGCTGGCAGGTACTGGTTCCACCAAGTCAGTGCTTTGTTCCTCTAAGAAATCTGACTCCTTGATGGCTTTACAACACTGATCTGACCTAAATCCAGCTGACCTCTGGAAACAAGCACACACCAACCACAACAGCTTAAAGATTCGAGGTTTATAAACAAATGATTGTGCCATTCGTCTGACAAAAAACTGAGGGGTAAAAAATAATAAAAATGGAGACAAAAAGTCAGGTGCAATTTCTAGATTGATATTAACATTTACTAGTCATTTTTGTGATCATTTAATTCGCCAAAGGAAAAACTATAACTAAAAAAAATATATATACACTGAAATATCGATATTACATTTCCAGACAATATATAAACGGTGTCTGTATTCAACTTCTATCTATCTATCTATCTATCTATATATATATATATATATATAAATAAGGTCACTGGACGACTTGTTGCTGTAGTTCCTTTTTCCCGCGGTGTTTCTGTAACTCGGCGCTGAGTACTTTCCCCGCGAGTGTCACGTGGCAGTGGGCTTTTATGATTATGTCTGTGTACTCGCGTTTGTTTGACAACAGTCCAGCGACCACGACTCGCACAAACAAGCCCAGGAGACGGAAGCACACGGCTTCATCACCACAGAACGCCGTTTTCTCAGCCCATGTTCATTTAAGATTTCCCGGTTTATAGTTATTTATTTCACCTGAGAGCTAGCGCGAGCTAACCGATCACTGACGCCGACGCGCGTGCGTGCTTACAATCCAGTCAGAAAATCACTTTTTACGCACCCGGACAAGATATACCTGGCCGACACGAACAGAACTCTTGATGCTGCTCACAGTCTGTTCGTATCTGAGTTTATAAAACCCTAAACATGTCTGAAATGCGTCCTACCTCAGCCGATCTGCCCTCCTCACTGATGAGCCACATCTGACGCGCGCGCTGGTGTGCGTATCATACACATCTCGACTGACTGAGGAGCTCCTTCCCTTTTCAGAAAAAAAAGGTTCTCCAGGTTTTTATTTACACTGTATGCATGAATGCTCACGTCAAAAGAGATGCACGTGTCAAATGCATAAATCTAACCAAATTTCGAAGAATTTCCTAAAGCCAACCTTTTATTTAATTTTTGCCACTTTATATCTAGTTTAAATGACATGTTTTAATAGCAATGATGCTTAAAAATGACTGCATTTGAAATTAACGCGTGTCGGGTAAACAAACTAATAGGACAGAACTGAAACAATTCATTTATTGTAATCCGCACGTTAAATTGCACATTTCACGAATTCGGTACACCTTATATACAACTATTAATAAACAACTAACTAAAAATATACAAACAACTATTTTTCTTTAATTTATGGGAACTCTTTGTTTTTCACTCAAATTGTAGTAAAAGTGTTGTAAACCCCGAATAGAAAATGGCTCATATAAACATAAGTTTCAATTCCTAGATTGACATTTCTAAATGTTAAGCACCTCCTTTCACTGACAATTTGTTGGAAAAGAACGTTTATTTCTTATTTTATCATTATATTTTATTTATTTTATCTGCCGACCAATAATACTATTGCATGTCAAAAATAAAATAAAACCCACAGACAAAGAAATTTGTTGTTTTTGTAGACAAACTGTAATTGCTTTTGGTTAAGTGACGGTCTAAAATGAACGCTTTAGTAAATGTTAATGAAGTCCACTGGGTAGAGACGCGCCTGCCCCTTTAAATTCATCCGGACGAGCTGTGACTTTCTCTCAAAGTACTGCCCACACTCCAGTCCAGTAGGTGGCGGTAAATGCACCTTTAAGTTGGTTTGCCAACCGCCAATAAAATTTAAAGAAGAAGAAGAAGAAGCAGTCATCCAATCAGCGTTGAGCGTGCAGTTTGGACGGAGCAGAACCCGTGACGTAAGCGATCACCATTGTACTGTGCGGACAATCAATAAACATCTTCTGCAAAGTGACAACAAAACCATATATCGAGCATTTTTGAGGATATTAAATACAATTATGGACTCCACAGCGGTAAGCGAAACCTATGGTTAATCAGAATCGGTCGTAATGTTTTTGTAAAGCTTATTGCATTGCTATATTAGCTTGCACGACATGGATAAAACGTGATAAACTGTGACAAGTGAATTAAGTTTCTGTAGTCCAGCATCATGCACAACCTTTTATTATTGTCTCGTGATGCTTTTAGTTATACAGGCATTGTTACTGTAACTCTTTAAGATTACGAGGAAATGAACAGTAGGCCTAAGTCAGAAGGAAAGCCTCTTGAGACATTCATTGAAAAATGAGTGATTTTTCTTGCATGCATGTTCATTGCCTTGTCAAATAAATATAGAATAATGACCGATGCAATCAGATAATATAAACATTTCACCTTTTTAGGTGTTTTAAGTGTTCGTCAGGTAGTTAAAACTGAATTGTCTTGGCCTACTCTCACTGGGCAACATGATTAGAATGAAATAAAAACAATATGGAAATAAATCATATTTGCATGCGAACTAATGCATGCTCTTAACGTCAATCCTGATCAAATGGAGACACTGCTAATATTCAAATATTGTACTTATATCAAATATGGCACTTTTGATGTCCCACAAGAATGCATGAACAGAAAAGTAAACCAAACTGTCTCAAGGTATCAGGGCAAAGTCCCCTGTGAAATCATGTGATAGCCGTGATGACAGCATTGCAGTGCAGTGTGTGCATGATCAATGCTATGAGTATGAGAAGTGTTCATGTTTGTTCTGAACATGTCATCACCTTCACATGTTAAACAGACCTTTTTTTTTATTTTTTTTTATACAGCCTTTTATTTGAGCTGATTGCATCTACATCTTTTATTTAGAGATGTGCTATAAATAAAATATACTCATTTGATACATTTTAAGTTTCTTTGGATAAAAACATCTGCCAAATGCATGACTGTTAATGACTACATTAAAGCAGGCTTAAAGGGTTAGTTCACCCAAAAATAAAAATTAGGCTGCGTTTTACTCCCTCCCGATGCATCCTAGGTGTATGACTTTCTTCTTTCAGACGAATCCAGTCGGAGTTATATAAAAAATTGTCTTTGATCTTTCAAGCTCTATCGTTGCACTCAGCGGGTGTTGCATTGCTTCAGTCCAAAAGACGTGAAATAAAAAGCACCTTTCCATTAAATAAAGTGTCTCACACGGTTCCGGGGGGTGAACAAAGGCCTCCTGTAGCAAATCGATGCGTTTTTGTAAGCCCCCGGAGCCGTGTGAGACACTTTTTTTTGTGGAAGTGTGCTTTTTTTTCACGTTTTTTGGACAGAAGCAATGCAACACCCGCTGAGTGCAACGATAGAGCTTGAAAGATCAAAGACTTCTTTCGTCTGAAAGAAGAAAGTCATATACACCTAGGATGCATCGGGGGTGAGTAAAACGCAGCCTAATTTTTATTTTTGGGTGAACTAACCCTTTAAAACAGGATTCTTTATTATATTCTATATTATATTATTTCATTATATATGGAAGTACAATCTTATGAAGTGTAATTTTTATGTGAAATATTAAATGATGAAATATAACATTTTATATAT
>NW_015666162.1:113915-134843 GCF_001515625.1 Sinocyclocheilus rhinocerous | reverse complement strand
TGTATTTATATATACATAATAAATAAACACAGTACACACACATATACTATGCGAGCAAAAACCTTTATTTGGATGCGATTAAATTGTTTGACAGCACTAATATATATATATATATATACATTACAAAAAAAATACAAAAATATATATAATAAATTCCATTAATTAATGATAAAAAATTACAAATCTTAATACAAAGTGTGTGTGTGTGTGTGTAAATATATATTATATTATTATTATTATTAAATTCATCCATTTAAATAAATTTTTAGTTGACTAGTCCTAAAAATTCTGAAATAACACAAGTGGAAGTATGTGAATATCATCTCCAAAAATGTGAAATCAAAATGATCTTATTTAAGAAAAGTCCCCTTCCTTTGAATACCTTTGCATTGGAGCTCAGGTTGTTGTGGTGTTTTCTAGACCATAGGAGGGTTCGTCAGCACTCTCACTGAGATGGGCTTCAGTGAGGATCAGATACAGGCGGCGATGCAGGCAGGATTCTTCTCTGTACCAGAAGCAGCTGAATGGTAAATGTTTTTATGGATGAAAATAATGAAATAAGCTTTTATCCCAAGAGAAAAAAGTGTGACCGGTTATGTAATAGCTTAGGCTAGTCATAAACCTGTCTTGTTATATGCAATGGCTTTAGGGAATATTGAAAGTGTTGTTATTAGACAGCATTGTTCATGATTAAGCACCAGCCCTCTCATTCTCACATTTGCGCTGAAGGCTTTTGCAGGGTGGGAGTCCACGGCATAAACTAGTCAAGCAGCCTTCAGGTCCTTTAGAGACGGCATTTTCTGCATTTAACCCTCCCAAAGATGCTCTCTGCTCCAACAACAACTCACAGTCTGACGAAACAGGTACAAACAGCACAGTTTCAATTACTCATTTGTATGACACAAACAGACTTCTTTCAATAGAGTGTCAACATTCTTCTGGGAAGGAAAATGTGATTTACTGTGCAAATAAACTCGCGTGTGACTCACAGGTCATGTGATTTTGTGCTTAGTGTGCTGCAGATCATTAGCAGTACTTTAATACTGGAATCTGAAATGTTATTTAATACAGAGGAATTTTCTGCTTTTAGGTCCTTCATTGGTCTTGGCACCACCTTCTGTGAACGCTCCCACAGCAAAAGAGCATCCACCCCTGGAAACACGGATCAAGCAGGATAAGAGTAATTTCCACGAGCAGCAGAGGCAGCGAGTGGCCCAAGAGGCGCGGGCAGAAAAGAGACAGAAGAAGCAGGTGAATCAGTGAAAGGGTTCATGTTCTTACAATAAAGCTCTATAAGCAAGGGTTGCTTCTCTCAAAAATGAATCCACTCACGCCCACGTCATTTCATGATTTCTTCTGTGGAACACAAAATCTGTTCTTTTAAATACAACAAAATTGGTGACCAATGGCTGTTTAAAAAGGTTGTTTAAAATATTAGTAATTATTTTTAAATTATTTTTTAAAAAAAGGAAAAAGTTTTTTTTTCTTTTTTGTGCTATTAAAAGACAATTGTATAGCGATAGAATTTATATTAAAAGACTGTAGACAGAAGAGTAAATACTTTAAAACATAATTAATAAATTTGATAGCTCTCTTTAAATTTTTTTAGTACCGACTTGGTACCGAAATACCAGGTCTTTTGACAACACTACTCTGTACATAGTAAAATAATAATAATAATAATATGCTTATTATTTTAATGTGTATTATTTTAATTTATTTTATTGTTATTTTAATTTAATTAATATATGTACATGTATAATAATGTTATATTTATAGATATATACATGATAGATATTATTTTAAGTGTGTGTGTATATATATATATATAGACAATAATATCGCTTATCGCAATTATTTCTGGGGCGATATATTGCACAACAAAAAGTTGTTATCGTGACAGGCCTAGTTACGAGTGGAACCCGTCTTGGAAAACCTCTGTATGACCCTGGCCACTGTACTGCAACTCAGTTTAAGGGTGTTACAGATCTTCTTATAGCCTAGGCCATCTTTGTGGAGAGCAACAATTCTAATTCTCAAATCCTCAGAGAGTTCTTTGCCATGAGGTGCCATGTTGAACATCCAGTGGTCAGTATGAGAGAATTGTACTCAAAGCAGCAAATTTTAACTGCTCTAATACAAGATACACAAATATGTATGGTCCTGTCAAGCAGACAAAAACATTAACATGATGAATAGGACACGTGGCTTTGCATGGTTAAACGACATACAGCTGTTATCACTTAGGGTGTACTCACTTTTGTTGCCAGCTATTTTGACAATAATGGCTGTATGTTGAGTTATTTTCAGAGGACAGTAAATCTGTTTTAGTATATCTTCTCAAGGGACAATACTATTGAAGTTTCATTTCAATAGTATTGTCCCTTGAGAAGATCTACAAAAATGGTTGCTGAAAAGTGAGGGGTGTACTCACTTTTGTGAGATACTGTACATATAATATATTTTATCATTTTATATATTTTAAAATATAAATATTACATTTTAAAATATATATCTGTGTTTTTGCTCCATCAACTGTCACAGTTTCATGCTCTAAAAGATCATTTTTGGTTCCCAGTTCAGTAACGGTTTGTCCTTTGATCAGGAGCGTGAGTTGGTATTGAAGAGGATAGCAGAGGACCGGCGCAGTCAGCAGGAGAAGACCCAAAACGAAGCCACGGCCGAGACCTCTCCATCCAGTGGACAGGGACAGAGACTGGGTGGACGTGTGGAGACCAGCTTGGACAACCACTGCATCCTTATGGTGCAAGATCACATCTTTTTTCCACTGCTTTCTAACAACTGCTGTTAGCGTTATTTCGCATGAAGTCAAACCTGTCTGTTTTGTTTGTGTCTGTTATAGATTCGTCTTCCATCTGGGGAATCAATGCGTGAGCGCTTTCCTGCAGACACTCCCTTAAGTCACGTCGTCGAATACATTGCCGGCCGCCACCCTTCACTACCCGCTTTTTCCCTCCTGCAAGGGTTTCCTCGAAAGCGCTTTGGGGAAGCTGAGCTAACCTGCTCCCTCCGGTCTCTGGGGCTGACTCCCAACGCTGCACTTTGCATACAGACCACACCCCCAGAAACGCCTCAGGACCCGCCTAGTCCAGCGTCCCGATTGGCTGTTGTAGGGCAGGAGGAGGCGGAGCCTGAGCCACTGGAAGAGCCGGTGGCACCACCGAATGAGCAACCCCAAGTGGAGGCCAGAGCTTTAGAGGAACTGGAGATACCTCCACCTCTGCCCCATCAGCTGTGGGAGGAAGCAGTGGGGTATGCTGGGATTCCTGGGGTCGGACCTCCGCTGTCAGGACCCTCTCACTACTGGGGTGAGATTTACTTTTACTAATTTGTGAATGCACTACACAGTTATTTTAGTATTTTTTTCTATACTTGTTTTCTAGTTATTAATATTTTGAATGTAATATTTTGAGTGCTGCAGCCGTGACTGCAAAACGTCCAAGTATCGTCAATTTATATTTACCACACCCATAAATTGAAAAATTCCATTATAAAAACCCATAGGAAAATCTTGTGGGAATCCAGTGGCAGATTTGACTGTCAAGACTGCAGCACTCTATTGACTTTTATTTTTATATTTTCAGTTTTAGCTTATTTTTAGTAATTTGTTATGTGCTTTTGTAATTTTTATTAGTTTTTTTTTTAAATATTGATTATTTAAAAAAAACAAATAATGATATATATATTACTTGAGGCTTAAAATGTAAGTTTATTTATTTTATAATTTATTTTTATTTCAGCGTTAGTTCCATTTTGTTTTTATTTATTTAGTTTTTTTGTTTTTTATGTTTTTATGTTTGTTTCAATAGTTTTAGTTTAACTTAATGATAAAAAATGATAAATTACCTATTGTTGCTTAATATTTAAGTTTATTTATTTATTTTAGTTATAATTTATTTTTATAACGGATTTAGTTCCATTATTACAAGTATTTAATCTAATATTTTATTATATTTTATTTTATTTTCAGCTTTACCTGAATTAACAAAAATGTTTTCAGTATTTTTAGTTTTAGTTAAAGGGGTCATCGGATGTGACTTGCACTTTTACAAGCTGTTTGAACTGAAAAGTGTGTTGTCAGTGTGTGTACACAACCACCCTATAATGATAAAGATCCACCCAGTGTTTTTTTTAATCTCGTTAAATCATTTCCCCTTTCTCAAATCGAGCCGATCTCAGATGCCTGTCTGTGTGACATCACACAGACAGGCCCCTCCCACGATAGTCTGATTGACAGTAGCGTTTCAGCACAGACTGGACTGGCGTCTTACCTTAGACCCGCTCTGAGTGAGCTGTCATCAGTCCGCCATTGTTTCACCGCCGGAGCAGATGTAGACAAGAATGTCTCCTAAGCGATTGAAGTGTTTTGTTGTTGGATGTAATAATGAACATAGCAGTCGTCATTTACTCCCGACATCTGAGCCGCTGAAGACGCAGTGGATTACGTTTGTTTGTGAAGGGAATGCGCCCCCGATCTGCCTAAATGCGTCTATCTTTGCGCGAATCATTTGTGATCCAGCTTCACCTCCAGAAGAAGTGAGTGTAAGGTTTTTAGAATGAATCTTTGCAAATCGCCTTTCCTAATAATGTGCTAGTTAGCGAGTTTAACGATGAATGCAGCTAAAGTTTACCGTTTTTCAGAGAGCGGCTCAGAAGAGAGGGGCAGGGTCAGCAGAGCTCATTTGCATTTAAAGCGGCATGCAAGGAAACAGCTCGCTATGAACAGAGCTGTTTTTGACAGGGTAAAAACGGTGTTGTTTTACACTACCATTGAGAAATTTTAACCAAACTATGTTACAGACTTTTCATTAAGACCCTAAAGAATCATATCAACGTGTGGAAAATGGGCATCCGATGACCCCTTTAACGATAGTAATCCCTGCTCTTCACGAACTTTACTTCAATGCAAGTAATATTGTGTTATTACACTTTTGCTTCTGACAGGACGAGGCCATAAACTGGTGCAAGGTGAAGCAGAAAATGAAGAACATTTGGAAAATGAGGAGCAACCAGAAGAAGTAGTTGTACCTCCATTTAATCTCAATGGTATATAACGGTTTACTTTCACAATAGTTTTTGACTGGGTGTTGTTATATGGTTGCTAGGGTGTTCTAGGCATTTGCTAGTTTGTTCTGGGTGGTTTATAGATGGCTGCCCAGGTAAAAAGAGTCCAAAGTCTCTATGGTATTCTGGACTCTAGTTATGGCTCAGGTACCTCCTCCTTCCCCTCTAAATCTGTGAGATTTTTCCAAACTTTTTTATTGTTTGCCAGGCAAAAATATGGCTGATTGCTTAGAAAAGTTATAGCCACATCATTTTGAGGTACTATTCATGTTTCAGCACAATTGCAGGAAGAGTTGAGTGCTGAAGTTTAATACTTGAGGTTTGAGGTTTGCTTAAGTATGAGCATTAATAATAGTGATGCTTGCATTAGTCAGCACCATTAATAATGAATAAGATGTGTGTGAAAATTAATTTCTCATTTCTCAGTAATTAAATCATCACAATTAACATAATAATTAGAATTGGCTTGATTACAGTCAACTCCGATCTGGATGAAACTCCAAAAACCGTCAAAGATAAAACGAGCACTTCAGGCCACGATCAGAGGGAATTCCTGATGAGACTGTAAACAAAAGATGTTGATATCTGTTAGTCTGGAACGGACTAAAAAGCCGCTGCTTTTTGGACTCAACTGAATCAGAAAAGGCCATAATCTCATAAAGGAGGACTGGAATGGTAATGAATGGACAGTCTGCCAACATTCCTTCAAGGGCTTTAATCACAGAGAATCCTTCAGAACATTCAAGAACTGGAGCTTTATCTGCTCTCACTGTTCATGATTCTGCAAAAGCTTTGTCTATGAAATAAATGGAACTGCATGCATGACTAAAAAATTAGATCATATAGATGCAGTCTCATCCCAACTTTGGTTCCCAGAACGTTCTGGGAATGTTAGTTTTTGATTGTTTAAAAAAAAAAACTAAAAAGAACATTCCTGGAACGTTAAAGCTAACATTAGGGGAAAGTTTTGTGTTCTCTGAGATGTAACTGATCGTATAGCGTAGTTTATTGATCTTCAGCTATCACAGAATTGCTACCTTTGGACTGCTGTGCTCAGGTCAGTCTGAATCATAGATCTTTGTTCAGTAACCTTGAGTTTTTAGGTCTTTTAAGTCACGTTAGCGAGTGACCAAAGTGTGAGAAACTCGGGGAAGTCCATAGTGGGTAAGAGGTTAGAGAAGTCTGTTCTCTCGTGTGCTATAACTGCATATGTTCCATAAACCGGCTCTTTTCACTGGAAGTTTAATGCGAGGATTTCAGACACGCTGGGAATGAAAGCAGCTGACAGCTTTGGACAACGTTTTAAGATGCTGTGAAGACGATCATATGTTAATTTGCACACGTGAGACACGCAGGAATTAACTGCAGCTGGATTGGTTTAGCAGGCAGGCCTGTGAACATGCTAATATATGGTAATTAGCTTAATATGCAGTTAGTTCCAGTGCAACTGTTTTGATATTGAGGCTGTGTAATTGAATGCTTGGTTAATTTGGTAGTAGCAAGATGCAATTTGTTTAATTTGTTTGCTTGATGTGCTTATGGATCATGCAAGTAAATTGTTGTAAACTGCTCTTTAAAATGTCTAGTTTTTTTAAGATACATCCCCTCAGTAATGAAAAACCTGGAAATATCAGGGAATTTTAAAATTGAGATTTCCAGGCCTGGAATAGTTACTGAAATGAATACAATCTTCAAGGTTTATAGAATTTTTTTGTATAATTTTTGCAATCTTAAAAAGTGATATACACACACACATGCTGTATATATATATACATTTGCTATTTGCTAATTTTTTTAAATAAAAATCTAAATAATCAATACAATTTATAGATAATCTCCCTCTCACTCTGACAGAACTGCCACGGTTGCCCTTCTTCCTGGAGAACAGGGGAAGAGCAGGACTGGAGCCGAGACATCACTGGCCGGAGCAGGGCAACAGACTCAGGTAGGACGATTTCTAAAGGGCCTGAAGGGTGTGAAATTAAGGGCTAATTAGTGAGAGCTTTATAAAAAGATCACCGTTCAGCATGTCAATAAATGTAAGAAAGAAAAACCTTTTGCAATTAAGCATGACATCATTACAGTGACATCACTGCTTTCAGTTGTTTTGGTTTCTCAATTTTGATCGATTTGTTTCCTAAATAAAATGTTAGATATGTTTGCCTTAGCATTTGGAAAACTTAAGCAGTGTACGTTGTCCTTAAAGGGATAGTTCACCCAAAAATGACAATTTACTCATCCTCATGTTGTTTCAAATCTGCTTGACTCTCTTTCTGCTGAACAACACAAAAGAAGATATTTTTCAGTGGGGCCCAAAACCGCTTGATGATAGTAAATGATGACAGCATTTAAATTTTTGAGTGGACTGTCCCTTTAAGTGACTACAATTGGTTGTGTGTTGAAGGGGGGCGGAGCCTGATGACCCAGCAGACCCTGAGGAAGGCCGTGCGTTGCGTGGAGCTGCGGGTCAAGCAGCGGTAGAGCGTTTACAGCGAGCCGCCCATCACGACGAGCAGCCGTCACCACACGGGCATCCCTCGCCCCCCAAAAAAGCCTTCAAGACCCCCCGCGTGCCCCCTCTCTGCTCGATGGCCACCAGGGCCACCGTTTCCCTCATGACAGGTCAGAAAGAGACCGCCTAATGTTGTTTGCTGATTACATGAGTGCTCAGGACAAGAGTTTGACCATAATCTTGCTCTTTCAGCTCCCAGCATGCAGTACAGCAGCAGCCTGGCGTGTTTGACTCCAGAGCTGGCCGAACTCTTGTTGGCTCATATGGCACGTGAACGTCTCCTCCGACCGCGTACGCTGGAGCTGTTCTTTGGCTGCCCGCTGCAAAAGTTCGTCCTAAACTGCTACCCGTATACCACCAATGAGCTGCTGCGGCAACTGAGGGCGTTTTCCTGCCTCAAACATCTCAGCTTTGTCAACTCTCCACTCATCACAGGTGTGAGATTTTTCACCAGAACTGTCAAGAAATGTATTTATTTATTTGTTAGGACTATTATATGTGTATATATAGCCCAAATAAGTAGCCCAAAATTCTCATTACTGTAACATAAAAAAAAAAAATGTTTTATTACTGTAATGTTAAAAATATATTAAATGGCTATATAATAAATAACAAAGGAAAATTAGGTTTTAATATTTATTTAAAAAATACTATATAATTTAATAATTTATTATTATTATTATTGCTAAGTAAAATAATGTTTAATAATATGAAATATGAATATGATACAATTAACAATACATCTTAGTACATTCCTTATAGCAGTGGTTCTCAATTCCAGTCCTCGCGTACCACCGCTCTGCATATTTAGCATGTCTCTCTTATTTAACATACCTGATTCAGATAACCAGCTCCATGATTGACAGGGTCCCTACACAGTGTTCACTGCTCCCTACTCTCTGAGCAGGGGAAATCCGTTGAATTTTCTTGACTTCAGAACATTCATTCATGGATTTGCGCTGCACCACAGCCTGCAGCGTCTTCACACACAGACCAAACTTACTAGAGAATTGTAAAATGTGACATAATAAACCTCAGTAAATAAATCCAGTGTAAATTCACATCTCGCACACTTTAATGCCCTTTGAATGGAACACATACATTTATATTTCTATTTATTATTGGCTTGATTTGTTTGTACATGATTTGTAAAGCTGTGAAATCATCATTTGCGGTTTCATTTTGCAGACGCTGGTCTTTCTGTTTTGTCCAACCTCTCCAAACTTCAGCATCTCAACTTGTCGTCTTGTAGCAAACTAACAGACAGCTGTTTGCAGCATATCGCAGGTGAGACAGCGTGTCAGAAACCAGTCCATAAGTGATTATTATCATGAACAAGTGCATCATCTTATTTGTGGCTGATCTCAGGACTGCGCAGTCTGACGTTCCTGGCTCTGGACCAGACCAAAGTAAGCGATGCCGGTCTGCTGATGTATCTGCAGTCAGGTTCTCATGCGCTGTGTCAGCTCAGCCTCAATCATACGGCCATCACTGAGAGCACATTGAGAGCGCTGCCCACATGTGTACCACAGCTACGAATGCTCAGTATTAAACACACCAAGGTAATGTGTATACACAGAGATTTTTTTCAAAAGAATTTAAAATTGTATTTATATTTATTGTATTTTATTTATTTTTAAAAAGTTTTAATTGTTTTATTTTATTTATAGATAGAAATGTATAGAAATATAGGTTTTGCAGGTTCAATCCCAGTTTATTTTGGATTTACAGTACATGCCATTTATGGATGGGGTTATCTAACATAGATTATATCACAATAACAGACTAACAAAAAAATTATGCTCAAATAATGCTGCAGCATTCTG
Organism: Sinocyclocheilus rhinocerous; assembly: GCF_001515625.1. Taxonomy (NCBI): domain Eukaryota; kingdom Metazoa; phylum Chordata; class Actinopteri; order Cypriniformes; family Cyprinidae; genus Sinocyclocheilus; species Sinocyclocheilus rhinocerous. Next base: position 125,420 of record NW_015666162.1, on the reverse strand, counting down.
TAAAAGGTATGCAAAAAAATAAATAAGAAAATTAATTTAAAAAAAAATGAAAAAGAATTAAAGCAGCCAATGTGTATATAATATGGGAATTTCTGTCTATCCAAATGTATGGATTTATTTACCACCAATAAGTGACATATTCCATATTAATCTGATTTGTTAATGTAACCAGTTGTGATTTCAGTTTTTGTCATGTTGAGCAATATAAATTGTGACAGGACCTGTAATACTTCATCTAAAACTATTTTAATATTTTTTTCCAATTCTTGTAAAATCATTATACATGAATTTTTTTTATCATCAAAAGTCTGAGGTTGGCAATATTTATTTATTTTTAATTTGAAAGAAGTCTCTTCTGCTCACCAAAGCTGCATTTATTTGATCAAAAAAACAGTAATAATGTGAAATATGATTACAATTTAAAAGAACTGTTTTCTATTGCAATAGATTTTAAAATGTAATTTATCTCCAGATTACTCCAGTCAATCATTCTAATTTGTTGCTTTTGGAAACATTTATTATTATTATCAATGTTGAAATCAGTTATGCTGCTTAATATTTTTGTGGAAACTGATTTTTTTCTCTCTGATTTTTTTTTTTTTTGAGAATAGAAAGTTCAAAAGAACAGCAATAGAAATCTTTACTGTCACTTTTGATCAATTTAGTATATCCTTATGAACAGTAGACTGCATTTGTCCCTTCAAACAAGCTCCAGTTAGCTTGCGCAGTCCGTCATGAAGCCGTTACAGGGCTTGTTTGTAAGGTTTATTTATTTTAGGCTGTGAGAGAATTCACTATACGTTTATCCTATATTTATTTTGCTTTTGTTTCCTTTTGCTATGAGGTGAGTGACGTGTCTGCACTCGCAGAGCTCCAAAACCTGCAGACGCTTCACCTGGACGGCACAGGTGTACAAGAAAATACTCTCCAGTGCCTAGCAACCCACCCCAGCCTATCAGCTCTCAGCCTGGCCGGCATACCGGTCGCCGACGGAAACCACACGCTGGAGATCATTTCAGGTGCAGCCAAATAGAACTATTTGTATTTATGGCTTTTTATGCATCATTTATGCATTATTTAATGCATGCATAAATGTTTTTTTGCGTAGGGATTAGTCAATCCTGTTTGGGGTTTTAGTGAAGTAAGATCATTTACTACTTTGTCTGATTTCTCCATGCAGGCCTAAGGCTTACCCAGCTCACCCTGCCTGGCAGACACTCTGTGACGGACAGTGGACTTTCGTTTCTCTCCAGACAGACTTTACTTTTAGAGCTCGACCTGACTGACTACACTCATCTCACCGACCACGGCATTACACAGCTTTCCAGCATGACCAGGTAGAGCTTTAGGTCCAAAAGTGTCCCATGTAGTAAATCAAATGAAAAAAGAAGCTGCTGTTCTGATTTAATTTGGTGTAATGCAACCATGCAAATCTTGTAATGCTGGAATAGGCTTACTTACGGTTATTTACGAAATCACTGGCCACATCCCAAATTGTTGTAGTCCATTGTTTCCCACGGTCATGAAAAACCTGGAAATATTAGAGAATTTCAAAAGTGTCTGGAAAAGGCATACTCAGCTCTTCCTTTAGCTAGAATTTACTCTTTACTTTATGAAATTAGTTTTAAAATTTCTTGTCCAGTCATTATTAACAGCTGGACAAGGCATGGAAATCATGGTAATTCTTTGGTCAGAAATTGTGGGAACCCTGATTTATGTGTATTGTGTAACAATCTATTCACACCAAGAGCAAATATGTGCCACAAACAAGACTTGAAAATCAATCCACTCTTGTAAACCTATTCACACTGTTCTTTTTTGTCAGCAAATATAGTGTTGTTGTTATTTTTTGTCCTGTTGATTGACTGTGTGATAAAACTCACAGACCAATAAGTTTCTTTTGTAGGTTTTCCAGCATTCTGATAAAAAAAGTGATTATATTGCAATATATCATGCTATTGCTATGTGACTGCTTTAAAGCAATTAAAATTTGCATTATCCTGCAGTTTTTTGTTTCGCTGTTGGTACGAGTAGACCTTTCGTTCATTCGCTTCATTAGAAGAGTTTTTAGAAATCTTCACATTTTACCAAAGATGGTAATGATGACCGGACCCTTTTTATTTGATAGGCTGTGACACTGAAGACTGGAGTAATGGCTGCTGAAAATTCATCACAGAAATAAATTATATTTTGAAATATATTAACATAGAAAACAGTTATACTAATTTGTAATAATATTTCACAATATTACAGTTTTTATTTTGTTTTTTTTTTCATTAAATAAAACTAGCCTTGGTGAGCATAAGAGAGTTTTATATAATACAATTCTTTTTATATATAACACACACACACACATATATATACAGTATATGATGAATATTCATGGATTCAGCATACATGTTTGTTTTTTGTTTTGTAGGTGATGGGTTTGGCCAGTACACAGGTGGGCGATACGGTGATCAGACGAGGTCTAGTTCACTGTCCTCAGCTGCTGAAACTCAACCTCAGCAGAACCAGAATCACAGATCAGGGTATGTTGTGCAGTGTTATTCCCTCCACGATCATTTTCTAGTAAAGAAACGTCTCTAACATGCTGAATTTTATTCCTCAGGTCTGAAGTTCCTGTGCCGTATGCAGCTGAGTCAAGTAAACCTGGATGGCACAGGTGTAACTCTTGTTGGCATTGCTAACCTGATCTCCGCCTGCCCTCATCTGACCAGCGTACGAGCCAGCCAAACCCGCGCCATACCTCCAGACCAACAGTCTGACGATGACGGCGATAACGAGAATGGCAACAACGCCACACGATCCTAGATGTCTGTGTGTATTCTTCAAACACGGCCATAGTACCCTTCAGCTGTTTCTCAGAGCTTCCTTTTTCCATAAGTAGCACTACAATCTCACTTGGGTTCGACAATCAAGTTGAAATACTTATTTGAATGTGGTTACACAGCGTAATGAACAAAAAGTTCATATTTAATCTGAGTTTTGTCTGGAACTTTAAACGTGCCATGTATATGCACACTTCAAATTTATATTTTCTGTGGACATTTTGCATTTTTTGTAAAATAAAATTAATTAAATATCATTTAAAAATACTGATGACTTGTAATACAGTATAAAAAAAACAGAAGGCGTCATAATTTAGTAATAATGATGCTCAAATATTGCTAATCAACACTTTGCATGACAGATGTAGAAGTATTTGAATCTTTTACATTGTGTATTGCGGATTTGTGCATGAACATGAACATTAAAAAATAGGTGTTAAAGGGGTCGTACGATGTGATTTCAAATTTTCCTTTCTCTTTGGAGTGTTACAAGCTTGTTCGTGAATAGATAAGATCCCTAAAGTTGCAAAGACTAAAGTCTCAAACCCAAAGAGATATTCTTTATAAAAGTTAAGACTGGTCCACACCCTCCTAAAACACCTCGTTTAAACACGCCCCCACATACCTACGTCACTGTGTGGGAAGATTTGCATAACGCCGCCCAAATGTTTATGCAAAGAAAATTCTCGCTAAAGTATTGTTGCTGCCGCCGCCATGTTGTGGAGACGCTGTGTGTTTCATTGCGAAATTTTTTTTACCTTAAACCGCAAAAACACATTTCATTACACCAAATACACAAAATAATGTTATTTTTTTTAATAACGTCATATGACCCCTTAAATGAATGAGATATATTTTATGTGGATATATTTTGGATAAATGCATCTGAATGACTGACTGAAGTGGAAAGTCATTTTGGACTGTAAGTTGGCATTTACGTGTTTCATTTAAGTAAATGCCAAAGTCAGTGTCATTTTGCTGGCATGTTACTGAATCTAGCAGAAGTTTTACTCCTACATGTATATTCATGTTGGATGTAAGTTTATTAGTATATCTGATTTTTTTTTTTAACTAGAGGATTTATTAGTCTACTGGCATTAACTGGATCCAGGTTTACACTAACATGCATCTGTCCTTAACTTACACAGTTTTTCATATGATATGATAAAGTTATGAATTGTGAAACACCAAACAAATGAATAGCATCATCACATTGGCGTTCGACTGTTTCTGTATGCATTAGTGTTGTACCTTTAAGCGTGTAAATGCAATAACATTTAAAAATACAAAAACATAAAGGTCTCAACCATATCTGGAAAACAGGTCTCTGTTGAAAAATTGTCAAGTTCTAAATTCTAAACATACCTTGAATGCGCGGTGCTGTTCTGTCTTGATCTGGCTCAAGGGACTCAAGAGAAACCGTCAAATGCATTCTTGTTGCCAACAGTTGTCTAGTCTAAATTGAAATGAGACACAAAACCCTGTTTTTTACATTCAGAACTCTGGAGCCAGTCAATGGTCCATCATGAACATGGTAGCATCTTATTCATGTTTATTTAAAATGCCATGAATTTTCAACGTGTATGTCCCTACAACCCAAAATAGGTATTTCACTGTTAACCCAGTGAATGCCATTTTAGAAAATGTTAGTTCTCAATGTGCAAGTATACAAAAAATATACACAAGTCATTAAGGAAGTTTACTAACATAAATTCACGAATCCACCTCTTGTGTATGATTATATGACACAGATCGTATTAGATGCATGTTATACAGTAAATTCATTCAGTCTGCTCCACATTTGTACAGTTTATTTTGCTGCTAACTAGGATGGTCTAAAACTATTTTATACTTTAGGTTTACAGCGTTAATAAAAGCTACATTTTGCAATTGTTACTTTTGTCTTTTCGTTGCTTTTTTTAAAGCTATAATTTGTATTTATATATTAACAATTTTGTATATAATAATGAAACATTTTTTGATAACATTTACATTAGTGTTAAAGTTACAGTATTGCACAACTAAACAGTAATAATAACAACATGTAGGCCTACTTAAATGTAATTATTTTATGGAGTTACTTTTGTAAAGAGTTCGTTTCTTCATCAGAACAGATTTGGAGAAATTTAGCATTATGCCAATTGCTGTGAATGGGTGCCGTCAGAATGAGGGTCCAGACAGCTGATAAAAACATCACAAAAATCCACAAGTAATCCACATGACTCTATCCACACATTTAATGTCTGTTAAATGAAAATTTGCATGTTTGTAATAAACAAATCCATCATTAAGGTGTTTTAACGTTAACCTGTCGCTTCTGGCCAAAATACCAGTCCATAATCCATAATGAAGCTTCCTCCAGAGAAAAAGCCAGTCTCCTATTTTTCCTCTCACATCAAAAGTTTTCATATTTTAGCCAGAAGCAATGCTGGCTTTTCACTTCTTAAGATGTTAATTGATGGACTGGAGTCGTGTGGATTACTGTGATGTTTTTATCAGCTGTTTGGACTCTCATTCTGACGGCACCCATTCACTGCAGATGATCCATTGTAATGTGATGTAAACGCTACATTTCTCCAAATCTGTTCTGATGAAGAAACAAACTCATCTACATCTTGCAAATTTTCAGAATTTCATTTTACACAATTCTTGTGCGATCCCTGTTGAAGACCCCTGATTTGAAATATGCATTTGTTACATTCACAAAACTATATTTACATTAAAAACTACAAGAATAACATGTATAAAAACTATTACTGCTGTGTTTTTAACAGGCTGTCAAAGGACAAGGGTGTGAACTTGTAGCCGGATCCCTCGTAAAACTTGTTCTGAAATTCAACCCTGAAAACAAACACATGAAAATGTCACTTTACCTACATTCATATCACTTTGTGCTATTTTTTTTAATCATATTTAAACATGCTTTGTAAACCGATCAAACACTTGTTGTGGTTAACAGTACATATACTGAACCTCACGATAAACTCACACTATTAATGCTAAATTTGGACACACCTCAAGTACAGAGACATTAGACCTTTGGGCCAGATATATGTAAACTTTAATAGATTGAAAATAGACAGACAAACATGTCCCATGTCAAAGGTCAGGAACAAGTCAAATACCTTGACTAACATGCAGCTTACAAGTGCAAGGTTGTTATATGCATGATAACTCTCATAACTTCTTTGTTAAAAGAATTAAAGTGAAGTCTCATACTCGTTGCTTATGAATTATGTGTTTGTTCTTACCAGTGTAGTCGTAAAGCGTGCAGAAAGGCAGACAGGCCCTCCATAATCAGAAGAACAGTCACGGTGAGAACAGCGAAAGCAGCAAACAGCACTACCAGCATGAGTGAACCCATACCAGAGGAGATCTTCAGGCCCACCTGGAGAACCATCCTCCAAAGCACCTCCGACAGCTCTGCAGACGATATGGCCTATAATTAACCTCATTTCATTTCACTCTGTCAGTGTGTGTTTTTTAAAGGGATAGTTCACCCAGTTTATATTCTGTCATTTACTCACTCTCAAGTCATTCTTAAAGGTGCTGTATGTAAGTTTTTGACTCTACTAAAGCATAAAAATACCATATGTTTGCAGATATTTTAGAAACATGCTAAGTTAACACTTGTTTATCTGAAAAACAATGCTAGTCAGTTATTCTCCTTTGAAAATGTGCGTTCCGGGCCGGAATGTCGGTCTCTGTTTTGGTTTGTGAAACCCGCCCACTGCCAGTTTACCCAATTGTATTTCGGGACCCTGGGTTGCCAGTTGGCGGAAAACACAGCGTATTTCATTTCATTCATCGTCAAGTGCGCTCGTTCCTGTTGGTGTCGTCAATCTGGCAACCTGCGTGTGCGTCAAGTCTGAGGAGGAGGGGCCGGGTGAAAAAAACCCTCTCCAATATTTAGAATTTGGACTGCAATACCTAGTTCAACCACTCGGTGTCAATCCTACATACAGCACCTTTAACAATAACAAAAAAAATTGGGTTGTGTGAAGAGCAGACTGAAATTTAAACTGTTGTTCACTGAAAATCTACAAAATATGTACTTTTGTGTTGCACAGTACAAAGAAAAATCATTCACATTTAGAAACAACATGAGGGTTGGTATGAAATAATGATATTACTAGTGCTGTCAAACGATTAATCGCGATTAATCGCATCCAAAATAAAAGTTTTTGTTTACATAATATATGTGTGTGTACTGTGTACATTTATTATGCACATATAAAGACACACACACACAGCATATATTTGGAAAATATTGACATGCATTTACGTGTATATATTTATATTCATATAAATTATATATAAATATATTTAATATATAAACGTAACATATTGTTCTTAAATATATACATTCATGTGTGTGTAATTATATATATACATAATAAATATACAGTACACACACACATACTATGTAAACAACAACTTTTATTTTGGATGCGATTAATCGTTTGTCAGCACTAGATATTACTGATAATTTGAGGTGAACTATTCCTTTAGCATGTTTACTGACATAAATTATACTAATAAGCTCTATAACTAAAGGTTCTTTTAAAAATCATTCTGATTTGCTGCTCAATTATTAATTATGGTTATTATTAATATTAATGCTGAAAACAGTTTTTGCTGCTTTGATATTTTTGTGGAAACCGTGACATTTTTTTCAGGATTCTTTGATGAATATAATAAATAAAAATAAAATAAATTTATTTGAAAAATATTTTGTAACATTATAATTGTCACTTTTGATCAATTTAATACATCCATGCTGAATTAAAGTATTCATTTCTTTTTAATAAAAAAAAAATATTACTTGTCCTAAAATTTCCACAAAAATATTAAGCCGCTGTTTAACATCAACATTGATGATGATAAGAAATATTCATTGAGCACCAAATCAGCATTCAGAATGACTGAATAGATTGCTTTTTAAATTATATTAAAATGGAAAACAGCAAAAAGTTATTTTAAATTGTAATAATATTTCACAATATTACTGTTTTTACTGTATTTAATCAAATGAATGCAGAGCATTTCTTGCAGATTACTTTTAAAAACATTAAAATAATAATAATAATTATTATTATTCCAAACTTATGACCAATAGTGTATTTTCAGAACTAAATTCTGAAAAGCACTTAGCCATGTATTCCATTAATATGCTAAAAACTAGGGAAGGTTAAAAAAAAAAAAAAAATGTAAAACACGTTCTGGTGTTCTTGATCATTGTATGTGTCCTCATAAACTGCACACCTTCATTTACTCATAAATCATTTCACTGTTGATACAATCAGTCACTCAGACACAAATGAAAACATAAAGAACACAGATAATAAATCAGAAGCCGTTACTCTCTGTACTGATCGTGCAGTTTGTTTTATTACTGTGCAAGTACTGCGACAGGACAAACCTGCGTGAGCCAGACTGAGCGCCCAGAGCCGAAGATACGAGGTCGTGTTGGAGATGCAGCCCAGGCAGAACTCGATTGTGTGGATGGCCTGATACACAAAGATGTCACCCATACTTACCTGAAGAAGAAAACAGATGAAATGATCTTTCCTCTTTGGTTGTACGGCATAGTTAAAGATATTTGAGCATTTTGTATGTTTGCATATTATGTTGTATTTAAGACATAAAGTAACAGTATTCAGTAGGTTTTAAACAACATCCTACCATATACCAAAAGCTTACCATCTCATCCTTCTGATGTTGTGAGTAGGAAGAGCGTGTATCTGTTCCATGCTGATCATTCAGATTGTTCCTGAACACCTGTGTAGAGACCTTATTAGTCACAATCACTTATATGAAAATATTATTACACAAAATATATATTAAACATATTATGTTTTATATACAATTCACATTCTAAATATGGTGCCACTTTGAAAATGTAAAAAAAAACAAAAACCTGTTTTTTCAAATGTAAGGATTTAATTTGCATTTAAAATGTGCATAATTTCATTAATAATAAAAATATATTTCCATGTTGAAACCAGTGCCATTTTAGTATCATTGAGATACTATTATAGTTTTGTTCATATTTTGAATTAGTTTTTATTTTTATAATTTTTGTTTTTATTATAATTATTATATATAATTATAATTATTTCATTATTATCATTGTTTCCCTTTTCATTTCATTATATATTTTAGTTAGTTGTGGTTATTTTGTTGTGTGTTTTTGTCAGTTTTATTAGTTAATATACAGTTTTGTTTTTTTTCAGTTTTAGTTTTAGGTATTTTAGTACATCAAGTTAAACTGAATGAAAATGAGAAATACTGCCTTGGCAATTAGCTGAATATTTTAGCTTTGTATATTTTTTTTATTTCAGTGATTTTTTTTTTTTTTTCAAATGATGAAAGTTTTGTATAGTTTTAGTTTTATTGAACTATACTAACCCTGGTTGAAACAAGCATTTACTGTTCTTGGGACAGTGTTGTTCTGCTCTGCTCACCCACCTGGTGTCTGGTCTTCATGCGGGTCCTGTAGATGAGGAAGGGTTTGACCAGGAGCAGCACAGGAACCATGAGCACCGCCGTCAAAACCAAGAAGATCTGAACCCCTTTCTGTAGAGCATTACAGCATCGGTCATGATCTGAAACACTGAGTACTTCAGTGATGAAAAGCCAGGAGTAAAGAACAGCTTTTAGAGGAGCATGAATCCAAACCTGTCCTCTGTAGAGAAGCACATGTTCAGACTGGTAATCAAACAGCATCATGTTGATGAAGAGCAGCAGAATGCTGGGAGCCGTTTCAGAGCGTAGAGTGATGCACCATTTATAGAGGATGAGGAAGATCAGGTATCCGAAGAGAGACAGCATGAAGATCAGCTGTGGAACAAACTGAAGGAAAATGTCCTGGAATTTTCGGAAATGTCTGAACGAGGCAACGAGAAAAGCAAAATGTCACAGATTTCTGAACAATGATGACCACAAGGGTTAAGAACTTCAATTAATCATAATTTATCTGGACTTTGTGAAGAGATGGTACTTTTAAAACGATCAACTATACCTTGTAATCATAATAACCTCTACTATCTAATTCAATAAAAAAACTGAAGTTGCTGCTTTCAATTTTTTGTCAAATTGCTCATTTCAACTTTTTATTTTTTTATTTTGTTGAGCTGAATCTCGTATAAATTAAAAAGTGCAGTTGAAATTGGTTACATTATTTTAATGAGTTAAACTAAAGGAAAAACATATGTTGCCATGACTTATATAATGTTTTACAGTGTAGATTTATGTACAAGTAGCATCTCATTTTTCTACTTTAGACAAAAGCCTACATTATTACATCATAAAATTTCAGTATAACAACTTATGTCCTTAAAGAGGATTCATGTTTTTCATTAGCATTTGACAATCTAATTTATTTAAATTGATTTAAAAATGTATTTTGCCTTAATTTATAAGAGATCAAATACCCACACAAAGTTCACCAAACTCAGGGCGACTCCAAAGAGCATATGACTGACTCCCAATATGACCGACATCTTCATCTTGAAGGAGTTTAGAAAGGACAGCTTGTTTGATGCAATATTCCAAACCTAAAACAAAAATGTAAATCAATTCAAAATCTTTGTTGTGCAAATCCACACATTTATGAAGTTTGGAATAACGGCGACACTGAAGACTGGAGTAATGATGTTGAGAATTCAGCTTTGCCCCACAGGAATAAATTACATAAAAAATATATTCAAATAGAAAGCAGTCATTTTGCTTTAATTTATTTATTTATTTATGTATTTATTTATTTATTTATTATCATTATTATTATATTCACTTGCTGTTAAAAGTACTCCTCTATTTCCTTGCATATGTTGTGAACTTTAGGAACAAAAGTGATTCTTAAAGGGATAGTTCACCCAAAAATGAAAATTTGATGTTTATCTGCTTACCCCCAGGGCATCCAAGATGTAGGTGATTTGTTTCTTCAGTAGAACACATATGAAGATTTTTAACTCAACGTTGCAGTCTGTCAGTCATATAATGTCAGTGAATGGGAATCACAGCTTTGAGAGTCAAAAAAACACACAAACACGAAATGATCGGTCTGTGCAAGAAACTGAACAGTATTTATATCGTTTTTTTACCTCTGATTTTCACCGCATCCTGAACACGTTCAACAGCCGGCGCCTGACTTCTTCTTCTTGCTTTACGGCGGATCGCAGACTTATAAGTGCATTACCGCCACCTATCCACTATAAGTGGACCATTGACACTCCTAATTGAGATTGTAGATAGAGTGTCAATGGCCCATTTGAGATATAGATGGCGGTAATGCACTTATATGGGGTGCTGTGTGTACATTAATGAGGAAAAAAAAATTAACTTAAATGATTTTAGCAAATGGCTGCAATATAACAAAGAGTGAAAAATTTAAGGGGGTCTGAATACTTTCCGTACCCACTGTATATCAGAAAGGAAAAGAGCAAGCGACTACTTTAAAGTCTGCAGGTCTCCAGCATACGTACTGCCAAGGCCCGTGAGGATGAAACATGGGCCGAACACACCAGGAAGAGCCGAAGATGTTGAAGGACTTGGAGAAGCAGTCATTGTAAATCAGGCCAGTGTATATGGAGAACATTCCCATGAGCAGGATAATATAGCGTCCCCCGATCACGACATCTGTCAGCTGGGAGGAGAAAGACAATTATGTCTA
>NW_015666162.1:112241-113858 GCF_001515625.1 Sinocyclocheilus rhinocerous | reverse complement strand
GTCACGAGCCGCAGGGTTTCATTTGGTTTTGTTTGTGTATGTTTTTTTGACTCTCAAATCCGTGATTCCCATCCACTTGCATTATATGACTGACAGACTGCAATGGTTTGACTTAAAAATCTTCGTTTGTGTTCTACTGAAGAAACAAATCACCTACATCTTGGATGCCCTGGGGGTAAGCAGATAAACATCACATTTTCATTTTTGGGTGAACTATCCCTTTAATGCACAGCATCAGAACAGCTAAATCCTGCCACCTAGTGAATAAAACACAGTAAGACAACCAAACTCCCGTTCAAACTCTCAAATCATTGTAAACACAATCCAAGATCACATGATGTAAGAAAAACAACAAAATGTTAAACTTAAACGTATGCATAACCTAAAACTGTCCAGGGAAAGAAATTCTGTAGAAACAAGATTTTACAGGCACTGACCGGGTCAATTCCAAACACATACGGGTCTCCAGAATAAACTCCAGGCACAAATGGGTTCAGCTGAAGATGGTGATACTCATGCAGCGTTTCATTTCTGAGATAAAGAAAAAATATATATATCAGAAAGGAAAAGAGCAAGCGACTACTTTAAAGTCTGCAGGTCTCCAGCATACGTACTGCCAAGGCCCGTGAGCATGAAACATGGGCCGAACACACCAGGAAGAGCCGAAGATGTTGAAGGACTTGGAGAAGCAGTCGTTGTAAATCAGGCCAGTGTATATGGAGAACATTCCCATGAGCAGGATAATATAGCGTCCCCCGATCACGACATCTGTCAGCTGGGAGGAGAAAGACAATTATGACTAGTGAAAATAATAAGTAAAAAGACTCTAAAAGACACTAATCAGAGTTTTAAAAAATTGTCAAATTATGCAAACAAGAGCTCAGAGCACCTTTAATGCCATTCAATACCTCATTTTTCCACTTTCGTAAAGATTCAGCTTGTGAAATGACCCAGACTGCAAACAGCGTCATCACCAGTCCATGACCACAATCTCCAAACATCACCGCAAACAGGAAAGGAAAGGTTACAATAGTGTATGGAGCTGAGAAAATAAACGGAGCAAGTAAATTATAATACATACACATATATACACTACCGGTCAAAAGTTTGGGATCAGAACGATTTTTAATGTTTTTTACAGGAGTTTCTTATGCTCATCAAGGCTGCATTTATTTGATCAAAAATACAGGAAAAAATGTAATATTGGAAATATTATTATGATGTAAAATAATGTTTTTCTATTTTAATATACATTCAAATATAATGTATTCCTGTGATCAAAGCTGAATTTCAGCATCATTACTCCAGTCTTCAGTGTCACATGATCCTTCAGAAATCATTCTAATATGCTGATTTATTATCAGTGCTGGAAATTGTTGTGCTGCTTCATATTTTTTTGGAACCTGTGATACTTTTTTTCAGGATTCTTTGATGAATAAAAAGTTAAAAAGAAGAGCATTTATTTAAAATAGAAATCTTTTCTAACAATATACACTACAGTTCAAAAGTTTGGGGTCAGTAAATTTTTATTCTTTCTTTTTTTGAAAGAAATTAAAACTTTTATTCAGCAAGGATGTGTTAAATTGAGTGATAGCAAAGATTTATATCGTTAGAAAA
>NW_015666162.1:103855-111793 GCF_001515625.1 Sinocyclocheilus rhinocerous | reverse complement strand
ACTGTTTTTTTCTGTATTTTTGATCAAATAAATGCAGCCTTGATGAGCATAAGAGACTTCAAGTCTTACTGATCCCAAACTTTTGAACGGCAGGGTATATATATATATTCATATTAAATGTTGCAATTAAATAATGCATTAAATATATTAATATATTATTAAATATATGCACGTATATTATTAAAAATATGTTATTAATTCATATTAAATTTTGCAATGAAATAATATATAAAATTATACAGTCAACCACCTGGATTGATCTCCAGATAAGTACCGACCCCATAGGCGTCAATAATAGCCTGGAATCCCTCAGTAAATGTGTTGGTTCTGTTGAAGGTTGGTGGAGTTTGCTGGGTTTGGATTCGGTTCAGTACTGGAGTCACACTGGATCCACTCTGCTCCTAAAAGAGAAAGAGAAACCCAGAGGCGGAATATGTGGTCATAAAACCACTTGCAAATATTCCATTTTGAAATATTAGTGATGGTTTGCAGAATATTTATTCAAGGAAGTATATAAACATACTTACAGATCCCTTAATCAGGGCGCTTTGTACTAAAGTGAGATCTGACACAGGACACCAGATCTCTGCCACGATCAGCTTCTGCGTGATGTCTATGTTGCAGAGATTGAGGGTGTAGTAGATGGCTTTCATCTTCTTCACTTTACTGCCCCACTCCTGGACGTGCTCCGCTGCTCGCGTCAAGACACCGGCACGATATTCTTCAGTTCTTCTCAGGATCTTTACAACGAATGTGGACATAAAAACAGCTATTTCCTACATTTATTTATGAATACTGATTCTCTCAAATAGACACACTTGAAAAGACACTTACAATTGGAAATAATCAATAATGTGACTCACCATTCGAAGATCTTCCATTTGTGTCATTACGCTGTTGCTCATTTGCTTGCGTTCATACAGAGTTTTGGGGCATGAGTACAAGCTGGCACGAAATCTTTAAGGATTGTAGAAATAATGTTGCTGAAGAAATTTCATTTAGAATTCAAATGTGAATAAGGCCATCAAATAAAATTACAGTTTTCATACTTAGATCTAAATAGATTGTTTGGGCCAAGTTAAACTGCTACTTATGGTGACATATCATGAAAAAATATATAGCCAAGTAGCCATATATAGTCAAATAGCAAAGAAACTACACATAAAAAGACATTAATCTATAAACCTACACTTTATGAAATCATATGAAATTATAATCATATGAAATCATATTAAACTATTAAAAAGAACGGTTTTCTCACTCATTCATTCATTTATTTAAGTCTGTCTGTCATTGGTGTTATCAACATTAAAAATGTATTTTAAAAATAGAAAATGTTGTTGAAAAGTAAGTTCAGAGTAAATTTTAAATTTTAGTTATTTTTTCTTTTGTCTTTACATTGATTTTTTTTTTAAATATATAGAATAAATATATAAAATATATAGAAAGTATACAGATTATTTTTTATTGATATTATCATTTCGTTAGTGATGCTACAACCCTTTTTCATTTGTGAAATAAAATCAAATAACATATTCAAATAAATACCATCAGTTTTGTATTGAACAGAATTTTCTAATTCGGGAAACTCAACATTTTTGGAGAATGACTACACTGTCTCTCACCCTTCACACACTTTTCTGATTTTTTCTCGCACATGATCTCCCTGGACAAATATAATGAACACGTCCTTCTTCACAGCTCCCCTCTGTTTAAAAGAAACATATATTTACTGACCATTTTTCTGATCATTTTAACACACACCCAACTGTACATTAGCTTTCACCATCTGTCCTAAACCAAAAAATCGATATCAAATTGATTAATGTCCATTTTAAACAAGTAATATAGCAGCATGTGTGATGTGTATTGACAATCTGATACCAAGCTATCGATTGCTTTAAATATTCAAGAACACATATGAAGAGACCATGTTGTAAGTAATTATTATGTTGGAGTATGTAGAATGGGAATATAGCTGTGCATATAAGTTGCAGAAGTGTGTTGAGTGTGAAAGAACATCAAAAATAAAACAAACTTAAAAATAGGAATATGGGAATATAAGATATTCTCACCACCGCTTGGAGTTCCTCAGTGGCCTGCATCTCTGTATGCCGAAGGACGAAATTTCCATGAAAAAGGCGCCAAAGAACCTTTTCAAAAGCAGGAAACCTTTCTTGTTTGATCACACCTGCAATAAAGCTTCAAATGTGTACAGACACAGTATGTCATTAGTAGTACGGTACGGTATCTTTTTTGGTTTTAACTGGAACCTTTGTGTATAAGTGGGACAAGATATTTTAAATGTACAGTACCTAAGATGTAGAGCTCCAGAGGTGCTGGAGTTGCTGTTTCTGCGGCTGGTTATGTGTGATGAGACGGTCATAGACACTGAGTCTTCAGAGGGAGGCTCAGAATAGGTTAGCAGCGACTCGGCCTGGTACACAAGCAATCATAACGCAGACTTAAGTAGATCAGGCTGTACATGGAAACCATTCACTTTCATTGCAATGAGTAGTATGGACAACTTTCTGTTTCACGCAAAAAAAAAGTAAATTATGGCAGATTTTTTATATTTTTTTGGTTGGGTGAACTTCACTTCAAGCCTTTGGGAATAATGTTTCAAATAAAAATTGTTCTGTTGACTTGAAGGTGAATCACCCTGAAAATCAAGATTAAAAAGACCATACAAGTAAATTATGTTCACTGAACATGCAAATGTTTTATAACCCCAATTTGCTATTGTGTGCTGCGCATTTTACTGAGGACAGCTTCCACAACATGAGGGCGAACAGTGCCGGATTCGCCAAAAGCTTTCGTTGAAAGACGGAGCAAGGGGCGTGGCAGTACTGAAACACTGTCTAAGCTGTTCGCCCAATCACAACGCACTGGGACAGCTAACCAATCACAACACATTTTGTTTTTCGGAAGGCGGACCTTCATCAAAGCCGGAACTAATCGAGCCGTTTGTGCCAGCCTGGGGAGAAAGGTATTTTAATAATGTAAATTATGTGAAAAATAATGCGTTTTTCGAATCACCAAGCATGAGAGCATGTTCTAGTACACCTCCAAAACAAAATCAAGACTTTGTAAAAGAGCATAATAGGACCCCTTTAAGTAAAAATCAAGGCCTTAAAATACATTTCGTTTGGTTAAAATATTTGAAAAAAAAAAAAAAAAATTACAATAAATATGTTAAATTATGATCAGTTTTGTTATTATTAACTTAAGCTAAAACTAAAACTTTTGAAAATCATTTTTGTAATTGAAATAAAGCTAGCTAATAATAAATAAACCTAAAAATTGAAATAAAGCTAAAAAATTAAATATAAATATCAGGGAAAAAAAAACTTAAATTTAAATAAAAATGAGAAATGTTGCCTTGGCAAGTACCTGAGATAAATAATTTTAAATTGAAGTACAAAAATTACTGAAACTAAAAGTGTAATAACTATAAAAGTAAATTGAAATATTTAGAAAATATATATTAAAAAAAACTAATAAAAAGACAAAAGCACATTGCAAAATTACTTAAACTAAAACTAAATATATAAAAAAGCTCATTCAAAATATCAATGCATACTAATATTATATAATTAAAAATAAAATAAATTAAAATTCATCTCAAGATCTTCACCTCTTCAAAGAAGTCTTCAGTCATCCTCAGCAGAGAGTCAATGTCCATCAGCTCAATGAGGTTCTGTCTGAGTGCGGCGTGGTTACGGTTGATTTCTCGCAGTTCCTGCTCCAACTTCTCAAAAGTGGACTAAAGGTTGGAAGGCAAGCATTATGTCACAGTAACTTTCGGAATTTCTTTTTGTCTGTAAAATTGTGTTAATACAGAGGAGGAGAAAATGGGTTTATTTGGTCAAGGCCACAACTGAGAAGAACTTTAAAAGAACATAATAATAAAATGAAAAGTATTGTTTTTCACCTCAAGCTCCAGAACATCTCTGGCACAGGGAACCATCTCCTTCTCCTTTGTTGCAGCAATTACAATGTTAGATTTCACCATCTCCTTCTCAAGATACCCTAAATGATGTATAATTTCAAGAGAAACCAGCATGACTGTCTTTGAAGTAAGTTAATTATATCAAAGACATTTAAAGCAACTGTATGTAGTTTTGTGTATTTTTGCCACTTTGGAACCCCCTTATGTCGTAAACATAACGCTTTCATAATACCAGTGGATAGCTGTACACGTGCATTTGTTGACTAAGCTTATATTCTCCCAGAACAGACGTTTGGGAAAGAAACAGAAGCCATTCACCTTATTATAAGTCAATGTACCATCAGAATGACATTGAAATTGATATTTCAAAGTAAAAAACTTCCATACAGTTGCTTTAAATGAATATAGGGAGTATGAGTCAACTGTAATCAAAGTTTTAATGTTAGATCCCTTCTGCAGTCTATGATCCAGTATAATGAATGATTCAATATGTAAAATGGACGAGAAATAGATCTTTGCAATATAGGCAACTCACCTTTAGGGCTTAAAAATGATGAACATTTACAGCAGAAATGTTTATTCATGAGGTCAGAATTATAACTTAGTGCATCTTATAATAAAATACTTTCTTACTCAGAATTCTCTCCATTTCTTCACATTTCTTCACTTCCTTCACAAATCGCCTCTGAAATGCCGCTACACCAGGATTCAGCTGTGAGATCATTTTTAAAAAGTTTAATACACAAAGAAATTCTAACATATCAAGGCAGAATTTAGATGGTTTTGGTTTATTTTAGATGACTGAAGCCCTATTAGCTTCTTAAATGACTCCCTTATTAATTTACATACATACAGTAATCACGTTCACAGTCATTTTTTTCTGGCTCTGCAGTGTTGTGCATTGATTGATTCAACCAATGGTGAGAAGTCAAATTCTGTGACAATGAACGCTCAATACGAACTGAAGAATGATGCAGTGAGTTTGCACTATATGCACTAGAAAGTGTGCATGCTGCCAAAAGCAGACTAGCCTACATTTATAAATCAATGGATGTGTGTTTACTTGACAATCAGACAAATGTCAAAATAAATGATGGCCTAGTGATGCTCAAACACTTTTTTAGCTACAATGTCATTCGATTCAACAACACAGGCCACTTAAACTGAATGGAGTCACTTACACACACACACACACACACACACACACACACATTCCTTTACACAGGAATCACACCCATATCTCATTGTGATTTCCATAATAACTACATGTTTTATGTACACTAAACAAAGTGAAACTTTAGAATACATAATATACAATGAATGTTCCAGAACAACAGTTAAAAACATAGAACTAAGCCACATGTTATTAGTCACTTCATCCACTGTCCATATTACTTTTGCATTTAAGTCATATAATATACCAAATTATAAAAGGGATAGTTCGCCCAAAAATGAAAATTCTGTTATTTACGGACCCTCATTTTAGTTCAAACTATAAAGCAGTTCCACAGAACACAATAATACCATTAAGCCACAACATTACACACATACACGTGGATTGCTTCTCTGATCTTCATCACAAAACTACGCACCAGCTCATTATTTACACACTCACAATACACACAAACAACTTAACGAATAAAGTCCCAAATGGCTTATTAACATTGCACATGGTTGAGTGTCATGAGGGCGCTGTAACCGTGTGTGTGATGTACGCAGACATGTGGTCTGGCTCCAGCTATATGGACAAATGTGAACAGTGCCATATCAATTATACAATCACACCAACTGCTAACTAAAAGGCCAGCTGTGTGTGTGTCACCACCACACGCCACTTAAACTGAATGGAGTCACACACACACACACACACACACACACACACACACACAAACATCACTCAAGCAGTACAAAGATTACTCACATCTTTAAACTGAACCAATCCAAGATGCCCAAGTTCACTGATGCAATTGTGAGCCGATTCGGTTTGAAAAAACAGCTGCACGAGACACATCTCCTCACTACGAAATAAAGAACTCATTCTGGAGTTTGTTCTGGATAGTTTGGAGGAACAGAAACAGCTCACATACTGCTGGTTGAGCAGCAGTGATTGTCTGGTTTTTGTAAGTCAGTCTATTAAATGTCTGTCTGTGAGATCAATAGTGTTCTCGTGTGGCCTCGGGATCTATATTGACAGCACTAGTGCAGCTGAGCCATCCAGACCAAATTATGATTAACAACCCTGCAGCACAGCACGCATTCCCTTTAGTTTGATCATTTCAAGTAAGTAAATAACCTTAACCTCACATAATTGTCATGGCATATGATCACAATGAAACATTGGTCTCGTTTGTAAATATTTATTGGCAAACATTCCTCTGCGTTTTGCTTGCTGCTGTAGTTTTGTCATACGCTTGGCTTGAAATACTGACAATATCCAGGCCGCTTGTCCTATCGACTCGCATGCTCCAGATATCATCACCTCCTCTCTCATCTCCACTGTCCTCAGTATGTGTAGTACAATTCAGAGTTTGGAGAGACAGACTTGACTGAATCTGATAGCTGTTTGCAGCACAGCAGTAAGTAAACCATCCACAGTCTGGTGAAGAGCCCTCTTCTCTCCTCGTTATTTGTATGTTTCTCTAAAGTGAGGAAAAAGAAAAGAAAACAACTATTAGAAACATATCTGTCCTTAAAATAAAAAGAGATTTTTTTGTTCTTCTCTTATACCTTCATATTTGTTTTTTAATTCAATTGTTTTAATTGTATTTTTATTATATTTTTAAATTATAAATGAATCTTTCTTTTCGTACTTTTTATTTTTAATTTTATTTCTTGATCATCTGTTATGATTATTTTGTGATTATTTTATTTTTTATCTGAAACACTTTGAATTACCATTGTGCATGAAATGTGCTACAGTATATAAACCTTGCTTTTCCTAAACACAAATTACTTACATTGTACTGTTATGTTCATATTTGTTTTGTTATAACCCCCCCAGACTAAAATGTAAAAAATCAAATAAAATTAAAAAATAGTCAAATTAAAATTAACTTTGCTTCTGTATCACTTTTAGATATAGTTATATAATCACCTGTTGTGCTGTTCTAATAAAATAATACTAATAATAATAATTTGAAATTTTATTAAAATTAAATTTAATTCAACTAAAATTCAATTAAATGTAATTAAAATTAAATTTCTGTCTCACCTGTTGCACTGTTCTCCACAGGAGAAGCATCTGTGCCACCCTGAGCACTCAGGATAACTGATGGCACACTGACAGGCACTTCACCTGGCAAAGTATACATATTCTCTGGGATGCTGGAAATGCCGTCTTGGCCCCACATATCCTGTTTCATAACACTAACATGATGCAGGCTGGGTCTCCTATTGGCCCACATGCTGCAGCTATAGTCACCTTCTCTCTCATCTATATTGTCCTCAGAGAGGGACGAAGATGTTTTGGACATGTTGTCCAGTGTAGAGCTGAAAGAGATGGACTCAAAACCTGAGGAATGATGAGGGCTGATGGCTCAGGACTGATCGTCTCAGATAGAGGCACAAAAGACTCCACTTTGTTCCATCTGCAGAGGAAGGGACGCTTCATAGCCTTCCATACTCTTTGGAAGAATGAACACATTCCTTTCTGCATCTTCCTATTGGTATGTTTCTGTAAAGTGCGGAAAAACAAATAGGTAACACAACTATTAGAAACATCTCTGACCTCAAATTAAAAGAATATTATTTATTATTCTTCTGTTATATTAGAAATAAATTATTGTAAGCATTACCATTTAGCGAAACACATTTACATATGTATATATATATATATATATATATATACTGTATATATATATAAACACACACATACACACACACACATGTATATATACATATATATATAATAGATATAATTTAAATATTATAAATAATAGTCATTTGTGTGTGAATATTACACACACAAGCGCGCGTACACACACACA
>NW_015666162.1:84533-102140 GCF_001515625.1 Sinocyclocheilus rhinocerous | reverse complement strand
CACATACATATTAAATAAAATATGATTTTCTTTATTATTTTATTTAAACATAATTTTATTGTTATTATTAATATAATAATATAATTAAGTGTAAATTTAAGCATAATAAAGCTGTAGCTACTCCAGAGTTCCTTCTAGTCTGGGCCGTCACTAAAATTTACTTGGAAATTTTTCTGGGTGGACTATATACCACTGAAGACCTTCTGTGGGACTCCTTTATCACAGGGCCCTGGACAGTGTTGTGTATTAGAGTATCAAATTTCAATCTCACCTGCTGAGCTGTTCTCCAGCAGAGCTCAGGTGATTCACGCCCCTTCTGCTCCGATAATGAACTGATCCGGTGAAAACAGACTGAACTGAACATGATCGCGTTCTAATTTCATGGACCGAAGAGCTGCATTTTTTAAAAACAGAGCCAGCGAATCTGACAAGCTGCTGTTTTAAAAACGCAGCGCTGGTTTTTTGAACGACAAAATGAAATGACCGCTTTGTTCGCATTTGTATTAAAAATTATTATAGGCTTATGCGAAAATAAAGTCAATTCACGTTACACGTTATGCCAACTCGTGCTGCGGCGCTGTTGTAGGTGGTCCTTGCAGAGAAAATAAATACATAAAATAGCCTAATATAATACATAAAGGAAATTAGTAATAAAAAATAAATTCAGGGTTAAATTTTATTACAAATGAACTATATTTGTTTTTATCAAGTAATTTATTTATTTTCCTGTTATGTTATTTATTTTTTTTTTTATTTTATTTTATTTTATTTCCGCAGGTTTGGTATGTGATGAAACAAAAACAACAAAAAAAAGATATCATTAAAAAAAAACGTATGAAATTTAAAAATATACCAATGAGAATTAAATAATCTTATAATTATTACACCAAGAGTCTTAAAAGCAACTGAATTGCTATGTACATAATAATTTTATATTGTAGCGATTCCAGACCGACGTCACATGACTATATATTTTTGTTTTGTTTTTTTGTGTTTGTTTTTGGCTATAGTTCTCAAACTTCCAATCATTATGCGCTCCACACTCCTATCCAGTAGGTGGCGGGAATGCACAATTTAAGTTGGTTTGCCAACCGCCATTAAATTTAGAAGAAGAAGATGAAGACGTCACATGACCGCTGGAGCATCACATGACTGCCTCACTTTTGACGGACGCGGAAGTGGAAACACTAGCAAAAGTGAAAACACAACGCTGCGGAATAAACGACTCTTTATAAAACGATATGAGTGACGAGTATTATCTAGAGCTCAGTGAAAACCCCGTGCAGTTTGAGAACGCATCGAGCGTCAACAATGTGTTTTTCGACGAGGCGAATAAACAGGTGAGGACACGTTTAATAATTTGAAGTATATTATAATAACTATATTACATTATAAAGCGATATCATGGATGTTTCAGAATCCTAGACAGCATTTTTGGACAACATAGGCGCATTTTGAATGGCACAGTCATAATGTAAGTTAGATGTCGATGAATGCTTTCATAAAACTTATTAACAAATGGTTAGAGTGGCAGCAGTAGAGGTCTTCCAATTCAATGCATGTAGATTAAACTTTAATGCATTAAATACATAACTAGATTAGCCTTTATCTATGAATAAAATGATAATATTTAGATGCATGTTAACCATATGACTAACCCTATTATGTGCAATAACTTTCTATCGCCTATTTTAGTCACCAGGTTTATGGTTTATGCTGGATGTTTGGGATAAAATGTGGTGACAATGTCATCTGTTCATATATCAAAAAGTACTGTGACTTCGTATCAGATGATACTTTTCTATGTACTATGCTATTGAATTATTATTATATTCGTGTACTGTTATTTACAATGTGCTTCAAATAATTCCATAGTACTACTATGGAACATATCTGAAAAACATAAAAGGTACCCGGGTAAATATCACATACTCAATTGATAGTAGGCATCTGCCTTTATAAATGATGCTTTCTGAGTATAATAGTGGATGTTTTGTGTGATTGCAGGTGTTTGCAGTACGATCTGGCGGGGCCACAGGTGTTGTGGTTAAAGGGCCAGATGATAAAAGCTCAGTGGCTTTCAGGTAAGACCCCTAGACTTTCTTTATGCATCTATATCCTATATGCATCATGTCAAGATCAGTGTTTTTTTTTTTGTATTGTTTATATACTGTATAGTATTTGTTAATATTTTGATTGATCCTTTAGTTTTATATAAATGTTTTAAAGTAATTTCAGTTACTTTTGTAATTTTTATTATTATTTTTAATTTATATCTTAGGTTCAATTTATTTTTATTTCAATTTTAGTTTTGGTCATTTAAGTTTAACTTTTATTTAAATTAAAATCTTTTATTTCAAATGTTTAGGTTTTTTAAGTTTAAGGTTTTCATCTAATATTTGTATTTCATGTCAGCTTTATTTAAATTACTGAAAATGCTTTTAAATTTTTTTTTTTTTCGTTTTAGTTAACAATAACAACACTGGCAAACATCCTTAAACTGTGTTTCGTTTGACAGAATGGATGACAAAGGAGAGGTGAAGTGTATCAAATTCTCATTGGGGAACAAAATCTTAGCTGTGCAGCGCACTACAAAATCAGTTGTAAGTATCATTGATGGTTGCTGTCGCAATAAATGCAGTTGTTGCACACAGGTTCCCTTTAGGTGAATTTCTTTCTTTCTTTCTCTTTTTTTAGGATTTTACAAATTTCATTCCTGACTATCCACACTTGGAATTTTCCCACGAGTGCAAGGTACATCCCTAAACAAACAGAGATTGACTATAATTAATTAAATAATTAGTTTATGTATGGATGTATAAACTATTATTCAAAAGTTTGGGGGCAGTAAGATTTTATTCAGTAAGAATAAAAATAATTTTATTCAGCAAGGATGCATTAAATTGGTCAAAAGTGACAGTAAAAAAATTCATAATGTTACAAAAGATTTCTATAATTCTATATTTCAAATGATTGGTGTTTTTTTGAGCTTCCTATTTATCAAGGAATCCTGGAAAAAATGAATCATGCTTTCCACAAAACTATTAAGCAACTGTTTTCAACATAATGATAATAATAAATGTTTCTTTAGCATCATATTAGAATGATTTCTGAAGGATCATGTGAGACTGAAGATTGGAGTAATTATGCTGAAAATTCAGCTTTGCATCACAGGAATCAATTACATTGAAAAATCTTACTGACCCCAAATTTTTTTTTTTTTTTTTTTGCAGACAAAGAATGCCAGTATTCTCGGGTTTTGTTGGACCAACTGGAACGAGATTGTATTCGTCACTGACCAGGGAATAGAATTCTATCAGGTGAGGTGACACCCTTACATCAGTTCAGTAAACTGATTTTTTTTTTCCAACGAAACAAGTCATTCTTTCTACCAAAGGTAAACTGAATCCTTGTTTTGCAGGTGCTGCCTGATAAACGAACCCTGAAGCTCTTAAAGAGCCAGAGCATCAATGTGAACTGGTACATGTATTGCCCAGAGTCTGCCGTTCTTCTCCTTTCCACCACTGTACAGGGTAATGTGCTACAGCCATTTGCTTTCAAGGTGAGTTTGATGTCTTATTCTTTAATGTTGATTGAAAGCATGCAGGAGTTTTGCATCTGCAGACTTAAACCACAAGAGGGCAACAGTAACTCTGATATTAGGTTGTTAAATCTTAAAACATACTGCTCTAATCTTAACATTATTTTCTCTAGAGCGCGACCATGTCAAAGATGTCCAAGTTTGAGATTGAACTGCCAGCGGTGCCCAAACCAGCCAAACTCAGCCTCTCTGAACGTGACATCGCTGTGGCTACCATGTAAGACGTGTGTATGAACACCTGAGCCAACACTAGACATCTAACTCTGAACAAATGTTATTCTGCAAATGATATGTCGGTTAATAGTTTATGAAATATATTGCAATAATGTGTGAAAAAGCAACTGTGAAGCCCAGCAGTCACACTCTCTCTCTGGACTGTAGTTATGATCAGCTCTATGTGATGTATCTGAAGCATCACTCCAGAACCACCAACAGTCCTGGAGCAGAGGTGGTCCTCTATCACCTGCCCAGGTATAATAGATAACTTACTGTCCAATAAAAGCATTCTGCTCTATTTTTGAGCATTTTTGTTTTTCTTTACCTTTCTTTTAACTGTAGAGAAGGCACGTGTAGGAAGACTAATGTGCTCAAACTAAACACCACAGGTAAGTTTGCCCTGAACGTGGTGGATAATCTAGTTGTGGTGCACCATCAGAGCTCACAGGTGAGTTTGACATGTGTTCAATCTGTTAATCACATGATATTAACACATTCGTGGAGTTGATTATGATGTACATAATGAGCTAGTCATTAACAATCTGCTTTGCTAGTCCTGGCATTCGCATTATTTTATTGTATTATTTTATTTTAAATATTATGGGTGCGCTGATATTAAAATTCAAGTTGATATCAATCATTATTTTGTCTGAATGAATTAAAAAACGTAATTTAAATAATTCAAATGCATTTAGGCATTGCAGCATTATAAAGTACTGTATAAAAAACAATATTAATTTTGAGATTTGATGAAGATTACATTTAACAATGTTTTTCAATTATTAGTGTTTTTAAAGATTAACTTAAAGTGAATGTAAATGAAGTCAGATGTAATCCACATGTAAAATTAGGGGGAATGAGCATGCAGAAATAAATATGAAAAACCTACCAATACAGATAAATAAAAAAAATAATCTCTAAAATGTATATCCAGACAGTATTGTACCAATAAAGTGCATCCCTGATAAATATGTAAAAGTATGATATAATCTTATCAGCAAACCTGCTTAAAATAAAGGTCTGATCTGCTCTGTACCTTGTTTGAAATGCTTGTCTTATTGTATTTCAGTCTTCACTCATTTATGATATAAAACTGAGGGAATTAGATGGTGCATTAAATGTGCATCAGCCTGTGCTTCCTGCCCAATCCATCAACCCCTACAAGATCCATCTCACAGGTGACATGTAATTCATTTCGAAAGCGATACCACACTTTTGACGATAAACTATACCAATATTGCAAGTTTCTACATACCTGTTTTGGCTTCTTTTTATATAATGCTTCTCTGAGAGTGTAAGGAACATAATCTTTCTTTCCACACCCTTACAGGACCTGCGGCCACTCCAAGTCAGGCCCCTGTGCCTTGTGAACTTTGTATCCTTACAGATGAACTTATGTTCGTATGTGAAATATACCATATGTACTTGCCCTTCTCAAACTTTTCCTTTACATTCAAGACTCATCTTCCTGGAGTGTTTTCCAACCGGATATCATCATCAGTGCCAGCGAAGGTACTAAACAATGCACAAATTAATTAAAATCTGGCATGACGGAGAGTGATTTATATGTTCTCTGTTTGTCAGGATATCTCTGGTACCTCCAGGTGAAGCTCCAGCCCACACTGAATCTCCTGCAGGATAAAGGCAAACTCATGGACTTCCTGTTGCGGAGACGAGACTGCAAAATGGTCATCTTATCTGTATGCTCGCAAAGTAAGCAGCAGAGAGCTCTATAATGAAAATGCTTTCTAAAATAACACTGCAAAGCAATACAAAAGTTATCTACAAAGGAAAATGCCTGTTAGAGTAAGATATGATGTTTGTAATATATTAGATATTAGGTTAACGTTTAATGAACGAATGTCTTGTTCTTCAGTGCTTACAGAAGGAGATAAAGGGAATCTGTCTGTGGTGGCCACAGTGTTTGATAAACTCAACCAAGTGTACAAAGAGTACCTGGATGCAGAGCAAGCGTATACTGCGGTCGGTACAGATTGTTTCTTACACTGTATTTTCTATATATGAATGTGGTATTTGTAGAAATGTTTATTTTATGTTTTTCTCTCTCCGTCCTCAGGCTATGGAATCAGGCCCCAGTCGCTCCAGCACTTCTTATAAAAGGCCCGTCCGAACACAGGCGGTGATAGACCAGTCAGACATGTACACACACGTGCTGTCTGACTTCACTGAGAAGGTAAACAAGCATTGTATTTCTTTACAGGATGCAATTGCTTTAAACGTATGCATTTTTTTCCTCTGTTCTGCAAGTCTCAAATATTTCTGCCTAATGGACATTTCTTATTCTAATGCTGTAAATTGTCTTCTTTGAACAGGGAGTGAAGCATAAGTTCATCATTGCAGTTCTCATGGAGTACATTCGTTCTCTTAACCAGTTTCAGATCCCCGTTCAGGTATAAACTAAACACAATGAGGTCTTTAAAGGAATAGTTCACCCAAAAATGAATATTTCTGGAAAATGTACTCATCCTCAGGCCATCCAAGATGTTAGGTGAGTTTGTTTCTTCATCAGATTTGGAGAAATGTAGCATTACATCACTTGCTCACCAATGGATCCTCTGCAGTGAATGGGTGCCGTCAGAATAAGAGTCCAAACAGCTGATAAAAACATCACAATAATCCACAAGCAATTCACACCACTCCAGTCCGCGAGTTAATCTCTTGTGAAGCGAAAACTGTGTGTTCGTAAGAAACAAATCCGTCATTAAGATGTTTTAACTTGAAACCGTCCATAATCCATAATAATGCTTCCTCCAGTGAAAAAGTCCATCCCCTGTTGTTCTCTAACATCAAAATCCATCAACATATTTGTTTAGAACTGTTTTCGCTTATAAATAGTGCTTGATCTGTGCAAATTTCTCTCCTGATTCAGATGAGGAACCTTTTATACTGGATTTGTTTTTTACAAACATGCAGCTTATCACTTCACAAAACATTAATTGATGGACTGGAGTGGTGTGGATTATTGTGATGTTTTTATCAGCTGTTTGGACTCTCATCCTGACGGCACCCATTCACTGCAGAGGATCCATTGGTGAGTGATGTAATGCTACATTTCTCCAAATCTGTTCTGATGAAGAAACAAACTCGTCTTCATCTTAGATGACCTGAGGGTGAGTACATTTTCCAGAA
This sequence comes from Sinocyclocheilus rhinocerous, assembly GCF_001515625.1. Lineage (NCBI taxonomy): Eukaryota > Metazoa > Chordata > Actinopteri > Cypriniformes > Cyprinidae > Sinocyclocheilus > Sinocyclocheilus rhinocerous. The sequence continues at coordinate 95,173 of NW_015666162.1, read as the reverse complement.
ATATTCATTTTTGGGTGAATTATTCCTTCTTTTTTTTCTTTTTTTTTTTACCTGTGATTAGGGCTGCACGATAAATCGCATGCGATATTTAATGCGCATCTTGTCAGTAAAGCCAGTTCTGTAATCAGCGGTAAATCTCCATCGTGCGTGCTTTCACATTGAGCAGCATTTACTACACAGAGCCGTTGTTCACTGACGAGCTGCGCAAAACCACGATCATATTTTGCGCATGTTTTGCGCAGCTTGTCTGTGAACCTGTGATCTTTTGTCCATTTGAGCAATCAGGAAGTCTTAGCTACATTCTAAGTCCGAGTACAAGCTGAAAGTCTTTTGAAAGGATCTTTAACATGTAAACATTGCAAAACAATAATCATAGGTAGTAGTCTCACAGGTCGGTATGTCTGAACCATATACTCCAATGGTAAGCTCTGGTGTAACTGTAAATTGTATCCCAGTTTCACCTTCACCTGACCCAGGTGTTGGGGCTTGGGTGTTTTGCTAGGCGGGTTCAGCCCTCTTGGAACAATGTGGGTTTCAGTGCAGTTATGACTGAACTTGAAGGCAGCAAACTTTGTTTATGAGCTTTTTTAACTTTATTTGTAGGACAGTGGGGGGAAAATGGAGAGAGAGTGCAATGGGACAAACTTTTTATAAATATATGAAGGTCTAGTCAGATCTACAAACGGTGATCTAGTTAATTTTACAAAGCCTAATTTACAAACCCTGGATGAGTTTGTGAAATCTGGCTGTTAAAATTTTTTAATTTTAAGCCACTCAAAAGAACAAAATGACTTGAATAAAGATTAGTTCATTTTGATGAACCAGATCAAACGAGTGTTAGTCAAATGATCTGATCTTCCCATTACAATAAAAAAATTGCAATAAATAAATAGTTTTAAAACAAAAATAGAAAATGTACAAAAAATATGAAATATTTTGTTTACTTGCATCTTGCATGACCATTAACCAACATCAGAGAACCATGAACATGCTAATGTGTTGTTAAATTATTGAAATATGTAAGTATGTACAAGTAAATATTTTACAACCAAATATTTTTAGTCAAAAGGGTTCAGTTAAGATAAATTGGGAATCACTGCTCAGTGTTGTTATTGTTAACTAAAACTAAAACAATTTTTAAAAAAGTTCATTAATTGAAATGAAGCTGAAATAAAATAAATATAAATATTAGATGAAAAACTTAATTGAACATTAAACATGTAGTATTGGCAGCTAACTGAAATTAATTTGATGCTGAAGTACAAAAAATATTAAAACTAAAATATAAATAAAGATAAAAACCAGAAACTAGTGACAATGACGAAAGCATATTAGAAAATTACTGAAACTTAAAACTAATATTAAAATGAAAACTGAAAATTAAAAAATAAAAGCCAATTTAAAAAAGAAAAAATACTATGATTGTATATAAATAATACTAAAATAAGAGGTTCCTGCCAAAATGCGTTACATGTGAGCAATTATATTTTGATAAGTAATATTAAGTTTATAACTAATATGGTATAATAAGGCTTAGAATTCATAAATAAAATGTTTTATATTTACATATATAAACCTTTAAAAATGCTTGTTTTCTTTTCTTTTTAAAAAGTTGGGTTTGAGTATTTAATGTTACATTTGCATTATTTACTAAAGAATCATAATCGTGTCAAACTGCATAGCTGTCAAAGTTGTGTTGTATGTAGTATACAGTGACTCTTCTCATCGTTGTTCTGATCCTTCCAGCACTATTTGTATGAGCTAGTCATCAAAACTCTGGTCCAGCACAACCTCTTCTACATGCTGCACCAGTTTCTTCAGTATCACGTCCTCAGCGACTCCAAACCACTGGTGAGCTTTACAGTTATTGTAACTCAATTTCTTAAACTAGAACATTCATTTATGTACATTCCTCTTGTCTGTAAAAATCTACGAAGCTTTGCTTCAATAAGAACTTCTTGATGTGGCTGACTCCACTGTGTTTTTTGTGCTTCTAGGCTTGTTTGCTGCTGTCTCTGGAGAGCACATATCCACCTGCTCACCAGCTCTCTCTGGACATGCTGAAGGTATGAAAAGCTCTTGCATGTTCAGTGCAGATGATTTAAAGTGCCCCTATTATGGATTTTTGAAAATTACCTTTCATGCAGTGTGTAACACAGCTCTAAGTAAATGAAAACATCCTGCAAAGTAATAATAAAAAGTATAAATCTGAAAGTGCACCGTGTATAAAGTTATTGTCTCTCAAAAGAAAGAGTCGACTCTGAATCGCTGACACGAGTAATTTTTAAAACGAATCCCAAGCCGTTTCATGGAACCCTTAGCTTATTGCCCGCCCACTTGTTGGTCTTTTCGCATTGGTCTGAATGAAAATGCAAATTCATTCTTTGCCACAAGGTGCCGCTTTTGGAGCGGTAAAAATAACTGTTTCCCCGGTAACGTTGTACACAAAGCAGCACTGCGCTCACAAACGCTGCTTTATCAGGCATTACAGGCATGATGAAATGAAAATGAGACCAATCGGACCAATCACCGCAGATTAGAGTCACGCAAAGGAGGGGTTTGGAAAAATGAATCGTTGAGCGAATTGTTTGGGAGTCGTTGAGCAAGTAAGGTAAAAATAAATGCATATTATAAGACAATGAAAGTGTTTTTTGACCTTGCATGCATGTCAACCTGTTGTTGGGGACTCCCAAAACCAAAATATGAACCTTTCATAACCCATAATAGGGGCACTTTAAGCTTCATTTTGCCTTAAACTGCTGATCTCGAGTGATCCATGCGTGTGTTTTTCAGAGGCTCTCCACCGCTAATGATGAGATCGTGGAGGTTCTTCTGTCCAAGCAGCAGGTTTTAGGCGCTCTGCGTTTCATTCGAAGCGTCGGCGCCCACGATAACGTCTCCGCGCGGAAGTTTCTGGACGCCGCGCGGCAAACAGACGACACAATGTTGTTCTACACCATCTTCCGCTTCTTCGAGCAGAGGAATATGCGGTTACGTGGTAATCCTGGTTTCAACCAAGGTAAGTGATTTTGACGAATGAAATGGAGTTTGTGTTCACGAAATGGGCTGAGCATCAAAATCAAACAAACCAGGGTGTAGAGATATACTTCATTCTCGTTGATTGGAGCAGAAACATCCGCACATGAGTGGACTTCCTCTGATATCATCTTCCTGTTTCAGGAGAGCACTGTGAGGAGCATGTGGCCTACTTTAAGCAAGTGTTTGGAGAGAACGCTTTGATGAAACAAGCCACGGCATGAAAGACTACAGTAGCAGCTGGAACGATGGTTTAACCAGGAGGAAACGGTATTGCGTTGAGCAAAATGAAAACCAAATGAAGCTCAAACGAACTCTAGAGAGACTTGAAAGAGACGCTTTACCATCTTGTATGCATGTTTGCCATGAAGTTCAGATGGTTTTAGCGGGATAAAGCAGTAACAGATCGGTGTTTGAATGGAGAATTACTAATATCGCCACATCGCAAAAGAGTGCTTAACTAAATGGTCTGTATGTATGAATGCTGATCATGTATATATTTTAAAAAGCTTTTACAGTGTATATATAATAAATATAATATGTACATATATGTAATATGCTTTGTAAGATTCTTTACAAAAAAGAGAGGGCCAAGCACTGGAACAAGTCAAGGCGATTGTTTTAGGTTCATCATTTTTGGCGTGATGATAACCCACAGATATCTGGGATTGGTCATTAGATGCTTATCTGTGCTGCCTGTAACTTATGTTACCTATGGGTCATTCTGTAATTTAGGGTGCATTTCATTGTTTTTTCTAACAGTTTTAAGATCCGATTCTCTAACTTTTGCCTCAATAAACTGTTAATTTGCTGCTTATTAATAGTTAGTAAGGTAGTTGTTAAGTTTAGGTATTGGGTAGGATTAGGGATGTAGAATATGGTCATACAGAATATGTGCTTTATAAGTACTAATAAACAGCCAATATGATAATAATAGGCATGCTAATAAGCAACTAGTTAATAGTGAGAATTGGTCCCTGTACTAAAGTGTTACCCAGTTTTCCTTAGAAATATCATATTTTATCCATTATGAGAATACACACTTATTTTGTGCAACCTGTTTTTCGGTTTGCTTGAAATTGCCTTTATGATCCTTTATCTATATAGATTATCTATATTATCTACAGTCTAAATACCTTAAAAAACAAACTGAGTTTAAATTTCATTTTCTTTCAAATAAGAAAATCTTTCATTTCTCTCATGTCCTTAAAAATTCTGTCATCTATGTTGCTAACCAAACACCCCCTTGAAAACTAAAATATGCTTCACCATAAAACGATGTGACCAGCATCATGTGACGTCACCTTCTTCTGCAGTGGACGTTTTGAACACATTATGGTAAACGTTATCTTAATTTTTTCTATACATGATCTCCAATGACTTATTGTCAAGGAGTATATTAATTGAGCATTGGGTACATTGTTATGGTTTGTAATATTTTAATGTTTTTATGCAAATAAATATAATTTGAGATCAACCTGATCAAGGAAATAATATCTGGTTGTCCAGACAAGTCGTGCCATTCATAATTATGAGTCAAAATGGTGAAACTGTCAACTATGTTACCTGTCAACCCATACAGTTTGTCCGTAACATAGTTGACAATCTAAAAAAATATATATATTTTTTTCTTTATATCAAAATTAATAAGCTTGGCTACTAGCATATAAGTTACACTGATGAAATATATCAACTGAAACTAAGTTGTTTTATTGAAAAAGCATATTGTTTTTTCTATTTTTTTTTTTCGTGGTAAGAAATTTACCCTAAATTACAGAATTACTCCTATGCTTTCTGTCTAAACGGATGACTTCTGGCAATGGACCCTTTTTCACATTTCCGGGGATTTCGGAAACTGAAGTCATCATAGTTTGGTAAATTTCTATAGTGGTGAATGGTAATGACAACAAACATATTTTTATGTTACTGTTTGCAAAAGACAAATCCACAATATCATTTATATCCTCAGCCGGTGTATCAGAAACACTCACATAGCAGTCTTAACTAGTTTTGAGTAATTTAATGCTAAGGTAAGAAAGAAATAAGTATTGTGTTATAATGTACACTACATTTTTTACTCCAGTCTTCAGTGTCATATGATCCTTCAGAAATCAATCTAATATGCTAATTTGCTGCTCAAGAAACATTTCCAATTATTATCAAAAAACAAAAGTGAGATGTAAACCCAGAATTTAGAGAAAAGTCAGAATTGTGATATATAAACTCAGAAATGCAAGATGTAAACTTGGAATTGTTTGAGAGTTTATAGCCTCACAATTCTGAGAAAACAAAAAAGTGCAAGAAAAAGTCTACAACACGAGATACAAACTCAGAATTAGGAGGAAAAAAAGTCCAAAATGTGAGAGAAAAAGTTGCAATTAACATAATAAATATTAATTTAGAATAATAATTAATACATACTAACCGTAAACGTTTTGAACGCTGTATATCGCAGAAGTAACATGGGTTGTGAATGCCGTTTAATGTTGACTTTTCTAAGTGACCATTTTCAGAGGTTTACAAATACTATCCAAGGTTAATTACTAAATCAGTGTTAAAATGATGACAGCTTAACTATATGAAGTATTAATAGCTCAATTATGTTTTGGTTCAATAAATTAAGCTACATCCGATGACAACATTCATCAAAATCATTAACTATTACCCATATACAGAAATACTGAAATGTGCTCTAGCTTGACATTCAACACATTACTCACAGCTTCGTGTCTCACAACCACACCCCCTTTAAGAACAAGATAATTACGGCATTCGCCTTCAAGCATATCCGGACCTGACGTCCTCACTGTTCTTAACATAGCTACAATACTAACACGTGTCGTGTGCGACTCCCAGAAGTTCAAGCAGTGCAATTCATACTTTCCTACCGTTGATCTAACGTATGTGAGACTGCATGGCTGTGCTGAGCCCCAGGTAGTGTAAGTTCTCCGCCGCGGGGAGGAAAGGAACATCAGTGGTGGACGAGGGTAGGAAGTTCTGCTGGTAGTCCGGGTTATTGAGGTTGGCGCATGGGGAGCGTGGTAGAGTAGCGCAGGAGGTGTTTAGGTACTCCGGCCTGTCAGGTTTACATCCGTACGTGTCTATATATCCGTTTTCTGTCTGTCCACGGGCCGGACCCTCGTAGTTTGGGTTTATCATATTGCTTCTTGTGGTTACATCCTGGTTAATGTACTCTGTGGGAAAGAGATTTGTAACAATTTTTTGATAAATTTTTACATTGAGGTTGCCTGGCCAAAGACAACAGATTATATAAATAAAATCAACGTCAGTGTGATAAATCAATATAATAAAATAAATAAATCATTTTGATTAAATAAATAAATAAATCATGAAATTAATCATTTTAAAATAAATCACATTTGATCCTGTTTTTTTATTTTATATTATACTATAATACATAATATACTACATCATATAAAAAAGTACAAAACCAATTAACAGCATTAATAAATTACAATTTAAAATAATTTCTTTGCAAAAATAATGTCAGTTCAAGGTGATTTTATTTTTCATTTCTAGAAGGAAGGCACAGATCTTTTTGTGAACTACCTGAATGACAAATTAACGAGATGGATCTCGGGCCATTTTGTTATATTTATGATTTTTTTTTTTTAGTTTGCTGCTTAAGAACTGGACAGGGACGCGGATGAAAATGTGTCTTTATGGCTAACAGTTTCATTTACAGTTTTATTTGTTTTTTAATGAGTGCTGTCATTAGTATAAAGGCAAAAAATATAATTCAAAGATGAGAATAAATAATTGCCAAATATATAGGTTGTTGACATAAACAACATTGGTAAGTGTGACAGTCCATACCATTATTGTTATTGTTAACTAAAACAAAAGATAAAACTATAAAAATTATTTTTGGTACCTGAAATAAAGCCGAAATAAAATTAAATATAAATATTAGATGAAAAACTTGTTGAACTAACTTAAGATTAAGTTGCAGTAATAACATTACTAAAACTGAAAAATGTATTAAAACAACATAGGCATATTAAAAAAATAATTAAAAAAATTAGACATTTCAAAATTATTAAAACATATATAAAAGTGTGTGTGTGTGTGTATATATATATATATATATAGTACATATCAAATAAAATTCAAAATATTAATAAATGCTATAACTGTATATAAATACTACTAAAATAACACTGGTTTATACTGCCTCAGTTTGGTTTCAAAAATCATTTTTTAAAGCTCATTAAATTTATGGTAATACCTGGCAGCATGAGGTCTGTAAGCGTTGGGTCTGTAATGTAGCGCAACATCACACCATTCGTGTAGTTGTCCTTAAAACAATACACAAAAGATCATCGAATCATATCTGATGACGTGTACTTGGCTAATAACATTTTAAATGATAATATTCCATAGAAGGAGATACTGACTGCTGTATTGTGATACTGAGGCATCGGTGATGGTTGTGATAGGTTGAAGAATCGTTTGTTGGGTAGCAGGTATTCCTCTGCATCTACCACACCATCCATATCTTCTGTACTGATCCACGACATGTAGAACTTCGAATCCGTCGGGCTGGGCTGGAACATGTGATCATCTCCCTGTGTATAATGCCAAATGAAAAACTCTCATTTGAGTAATTCATTTTTAAAATATATAAACTTCTACAATTATGTGATTTTATCTTTCATTCCTAAAGGCAATGCACAGGTCTTTTTTGTGAACTACCTGAATGACAAGGTAGCGGGATGGATCTCGGGCCATTTTTGAAAACTCTGCTACAAGTTCACGGAAGTGAGGTCTGCTGCCAGCGTCAATCATCCAACCTAGAGGTAGACATAAATTTATGTCCTGTCATTTCAACTGACGTTCAACTGTGCTATTATGTATTACGCTATTATGTTGTCTACCAATCTATATAGTTCACAATGTCTTTTCTCATGTTCATCTGAAATGTTTATGTGATGCATAATAAGCCATATAGCCACATAGTAGCTACCATTACATGCCCTTTGAATGATGATTTTCTGTTCTCCTCTCTATTGCAACTTTAGCACTCACATTTGACCATGATCATATACACATCTATAGTGCAGATGGACGGCTGTGGCAAACGCTCTCCCTTCTCCAGAATATCTGCAATCTCTCTGGCTGGGATTCCATCGTATGGTTTGGATCCAAATGTCATCAACTCCCACACAGTGACGCCTGAAGAGTTAATGAATTAATTAACACTTTACAAATAAAGTGTTATTGTGATAAATATAATGAACTATCATAAACTTTTTCACAGCATTTATTAATCTGTGTTAATGCTGATTTACTAAAGCCATCCGAGATGTACAGAACATGAGTTTGTTTCTTCATCAGAACAGATTTGGAGAAACTTGCTCAACAATGGATCCTCTGCAGTGAATGGGTGCCGTCAGAATGAGAGTCCAAACAGCTGATAAAAACATCACAATAATCCACACGACTCCAGTCCATCAATTAACATTTTATGAAGAGAAAAACTGTTTGTAAGAAACATATCCATCATTAAGACGTTTGTTTTTATCTTCAAACCGTTGCTTCCAGCTAAAATAAAAGTCCTCTATCCATAATGTTGTGTTCTCCAGTGAAAAAAGTCATTTTGCCTGAATCGGGTGAGAAATATGCACAGATCATGCACCGTGAACAAGTGAAAACAGTCCATAACAGTTTATTGTGAAATGACAACAGTGGATGGACTGGAGGAAGCGTTACTATAGATTATGTACTCCTATTCTGTCCAGAAGCGATGGTTTTAAATTAAAACGTCTTGATGGATGCAGCTTTTCACTTCACAAGATTGATGGACTGGAGTGGAGTGGATTATTGTGATGTTTTTATCAGCTGTTTGGACTCTCATTCTGACGGCACCCATTCACTGCAGAGGATCCATTGGTGAGCAAGTATTCAGCAAATTTTCATTTTTGAGTGAACTATTGCTTTAATTTACACACTCGTTGCTTCCAGCTAAAATACAAGTCAACTATCCATAATGTTGTTTTCTCCAGTGAAAAAAAGTCATTTTGCCTGAATCAGGTGAGAAATATGCACAGATCAAGCACCGTGAACAAGTGAAAACAGTCCATAAGAGTTTATTGTGAAATGACAACAGTGGAGACCAGCAACAGCATACTATTTAAACTGAACTGAGCTGGATGATGACATCACTGAATTCAATGATGAACTGCCTTTAACTGAAAATTTAGTGTTTACCATTATAATTTTGCATTATTGACACACTATTTTCCTAATTAATGCTGTACAGTTGCTTTGACACAATCTGTATTAATTGTGTTAAGGTGACTTGACTTGACTCGTCAATGCAATTTTGCCTGTGATGTAATAATGAATGCAGTTTGTATTATATGTAGTGATGAGCACTGACCGTAACTCCAAACATCACTTTGATGAGTGTAAGTCCAGTGACGAATTGACTCTAGTGCCATCCACTTTATAGGCACCTAAAAAATGAGCAAAGGCAGCTGAAATAAGTCCACTTTCTTGTAAATATCAACAAATATGTATATGCACCGATACATTTCGGTTTATGTCTTTTACAGTTGATGATTTTGAATCCGTGGATTGTTGATGCGTGACCTACTTTCCCACCATCAGCATGATATTCCTTCTCCTCTGCACCCAGCAGTCTGGCCAGGCCAAAGTCAGTGATCTTCACATGGTTAGGAGTCTTCACCAGCACATTCCTGGCCGCTAAATCACGATGAACCAGGTGACGCTCCTCCAAGTAGTTCATTCCCTGTTGAGAAGGGTCAGAATGTTTTTGAAATCCCAAGTATGTGCATAGATGTCAATGAATGCTGTGTACGTCCAATCAGCTAATTCCAGGAGACTCAGCACTTTCAAAATTGCTATTTTGTTGTTTTCAAGAAGAAATGCATTGAATTTATTTATGAGAGTGTTGTGAAAGCAGGAGCGGGAGTTTATTTATTTATACATAATATTTAACACATAAATATTTATTTATGTGCTTATTTATATGTACAAGGTTTATGCAAGATTTATGCACTACTGTTCAAATTTTTGAGGTCAGTATGATTTTTTTAAGGAATTAATACTTAATAATTAATACTCTATTTAAAATAAATGTTGTTCTTTTGAACTTTCTGTACATCAAAAAATCCTGAAAAAAATGTATCACAGTTTCCACAAAAATATTAAGCAGCACAACTGATTTCAACATTGATAATAATAAGAAATGTTTCTTGAGCAGCAAATCAGCATATTAGAAATATTTCTGAAGGATCATGTGACACTGAAGACTGAAGTAATGATGCTGAAAATTCAGCTTTTCATCATAGGAATAAATTACACTTTTAAATATATTAAAACAGAAAATAGTGATTTTAAGTTGTAATAATATTTTACAATATTACATACTATATATACTATATTTATTTTTAATAAATGCAGCCTTGGTGAGCACAGGAGACTTCTTTCAAAAACATTTTAAAAATCTTACTGACCCCAAACTTCTGAATGATACAAGTTAATTTTTAAAGAGCAAACATATTCATGCATCTTGAGATTGATATTTGGAGTTACTTTATATATATATATATATATAT
>NW_015666162.1:38961-83622 GCF_001515625.1 Sinocyclocheilus rhinocerous | reverse complement strand
AATGATGTGTCATTAGTAACCCTTTGAAATAATCAATAATTTTTTTTTTTTTTTTTTGGACATAGGTGGACACAAACTTTGAACTCACCTTGGCGATCTGCACACACCAGTTTAACAGAGTCTGTGAGCCGATATTGTCTTTATTCTCCTGTACGTAATCCAGCAGGGAGCCGAAAGGCACGATCTGGGTTATGAGTTGGACGCTGGACGTGAGGCATATTCCCAACAGACGACACACGTGAGGATGATTCACACCGGCCATCACATAGGCCTCCTGAAAGACCAAAATACAAGCTTTAAATCCAGGACAATTATTAATCATTAGTAAAAAGGATGATACCCACATCTAGGATCTCTTTGTTGGCTTTGGGAGATGCGACCTCTCTCAGAACTTTGATAGCAACAGGAACTTTCACATCCTCACCCTCTGGGATCCACAAACCCTAGGACAAAAACAGGAAAGATAATTATTTCTATTCTGAAAATATTTCTTAGAACTTCCATGATGACTGAGGAATTTGAAGTTTGCAATGTGTTAAATGTGACGTATTTCCAGGTAAAACAGTAAAGTTTCAGAGGTGGAGCAATTTTATTTATTTATGAAGGATAACTTTTTTTCTTCAAAATTGCACTCCCATCTTGAAGTATAAAAAATATGGTATAAAAAAAGATAATTGCATCTTTAATTCTAGGAATCCGATCGGCCCTACAAGCTCACTACGCAAGTTGCATAGGGCCTCGCAAATTACGCAAGGGCCGCGCATCACTATCAATCTGGTGCAGGGAAGAGGAAAAAACAGGAAAGAAAGTGAGCAAGAAAGTGAGCAAGATAAGGGTAAGTGATGGATTTTATAAAGATAATGTTGAAATGGCTTTTTAAGGCGCTGTACCAGTGTAAAAAAACAGTGTCAGTGTCGTGCACGGTGTTATCATGGACACTTCAAAATATGTGAGTAATTCCAGATACCTTATTATCTGAACTGTTTAGATTTCTAGGACATATATTAGCTTATTTATACATTTTCATATAAGCAACCAGTTAAATTTGACAGAACTCTGTGTTTGCTGCGTGAAAATTCAGTCTGATTTTCGCATTGATTTGAACAAAATCAGCAGACGGGATTAATAAAAATGCAAGTTCATTCTCTGCCAGGAGGTGGTGCTTATGGAAGAGCAGAAATGCAGGGGTTACCATGGTTACCCCTCAACTTTCTGTGTTTACTTGCTTGTCACATGAAGAAAGGAAGTCAGAACAGAATTTACATGTTTTCGTTTACATGTTTGTTTGCGCATATATATTTTTGCATTTTAATCTGGAAATATAGTAGTCTAGAAAAGAGATTATTATTATTATTATTAACAATAATAATAATTAATAACAATATTTAATAATAATTTTCATAACCCATTGTCAGGTGTTTTTGCCTTATTAAAATATTAATCTTAAATTTTGATATATTTCTCTGAAAGTCACATTAATAATTTAAACATCTTCATTTGTCCTGCTAAATTACTGTAGTGTGCTTTTTATTAATTTGTATTCATAAATGTACCTTAAAGACGGTGCCAAATGCTCCAGACCCAAGGACTTTTATTTTCTTCAGTTCTGTTTCCTTTAGGATGCGAAGGAGAGCCTGGTTGGGTGCTTCCCCACTGGGAGTCAGCGGTTCGACCAACTGCAGAATGATGTAAATACGGCTATAAATGGGGATCATATGTGTTGCTTAACTTGTAATTCATTTTCGTGTCTTACCTCTCTCTCCTGAAGCAGGCGCCGTAGTGTCCTCTTTCGTCGGATGTATCGTCTGCGGAAAATGACGAAGATGAAAAGGAGGAGGACCATAAGCAGTAGCATGCCTCCAACAAGACCAGCCGCCACTACAGGCATGTGAGATCTAGAAAGAGGATATCAAGTCATTTACTTTCATTAAAAAAAAAACATTTAATATGAATCCCTTGAGCTTCAAGTCAGCAAATTAAACAGTATTCACAAGCCATTGTACTTCCATATTCTAATGTATTTCTGAGTGAAACAGGATATTCAACAAGTAAACTTTAATTCAGAAAAAACACATCTGTGTTTATATTTTTCATTCATTCTTGATTTGCTTGGATGATAATGGCTTTCATATGACTTCTCTACTTAATGAAGTCTAGTAATAACAACACATAAACTACTGTACCCTTTCAGTTCACAACCTTCCAGTCCTGGTCCACTGCACCTATTATAACAGAAACATTTTGAATATTATTATTATTATTATTTCACTTTAATCATTATAACTCAAGGTTTAACTTGTTCCTACCCTTGCGTGCAGTTGGCATGGCATGGCTGACACTGTCCATTTTTGTCTGGGTACGTCCAGACAAGCCTGTTATAAAGGCCTTGCACACCTTGGGCACACTGTGCCACGCACTGCGTCCCATCTTTGAAGTGAGCACACTGAGTACACTGATCAGCTCCCTAGATAGAGAGATACAGAGAAAACAACATTCACACTGGAACCACTTACACATCTTATCATTATTACTGTAGTTTACACACCGATTTAGACATTTTCTGATGAAAATGTAAGTGATGGTTGTCTGAGTGTTGCTCAAAATCAGGGGTCTCCAAACTTAGTCCTGGAGGGTCGGTGTCCTGCAGAGTTGAACTCCAACCCTAATTAAACACACCTGAACCATCTAATCAAGGTCTTACTAGGCATACTAGAAACTTCCAGGCAGGTGTGTTGAGGCAAGTTGGAGCTAAACTCTGCAGGACACCGGCCCTCCAGGACCAAGTTTGGAGACCCTTGCTCAAAATAGACTGCCAGACTGAAATCGCAAGTATAATGAATTAGAAAAGTAACAGCACACCTCAACAAGCCGTGTGATTTTAGGTGTCATTGATGATTTACACTAACAAGTTTAATACTTTAGGTTTAGGGGTTTGTTCAGATCCCTAGTTTGAGCAAGTGTGAGCAAGCATCACTAATAATGAGGTTTATATGGGATATAAAACATTGACATAGTGCGACATACCGGCCCATGGCAGCTTTGTGTCCCGTTCAGGATCTTGCATTCAGGGTCACATTCCAAACACACGTTCTCTGACACATACTCGCGGAGGTCTCTGTAGAAACATATAAAATACAACAGTCAACAGGAGTGTAAAACAGTTTGGAAGTAAAAACTAATTTATTTCACACTGCAACTTGCGACAAAACCGGTATTACCAGTAACACTGAAGGGCAAGGCTCGAATTTGCGATCTTGGTGTCACGTTTTACAAGGAAAGATAGTTGTCTGTTGCACTTACATCTTTAGACCTTTCACTTTCTAAGACTAAAATTAATGCTTGAAAGATGGATTCATTATTATTCTTAATGAAAAGCAAAACAACAATAAACCAGTACAAAGACAAACTAGCTTATATAACATTTATTAACAGAAACGAATAAGACGAGGCATGGCATACACCACATGCTGTATTATATATCGACAAATAAATTACAGAAAGTTTAGCAAACACTGTGGAATGAAATAAAAATAAATAAATAAATAAAAGCCTCCGTAACGTAACATCAGGTAAACAGCAAAGGCTTTTCAAAATAAAAACGGAAAATGAAAACTAAATTGGCTGTTAATGACAGTGCTTGCATGTTTTTTGCCAAGAAAACCAACATGTTTACCTTCCCTGGTTTAAGAAGTGGTGTTTTACTTTACTTTTACATTTCTCTTGAAAACCAAATGCTCCATGTGCCATCGTTTTCTCAGTATTCGTGTAATTTTTGCCGCACGCACCTTGCTGTGGCTCTGCAGCGCGTGCTGTATTGAGCAGAGCAGACGCTTTCAGTTTACAATTGTAGCGTCCATTGTCCAACTGAACTAAATGTTTTTTATTTTTACAAAAAAGCAAAAAACAATAGTGGGGTCGGTAAAGTAAAGTATTCGGTATACAAGCCTAGTCAATGCTTTTGTTGACCCGTTCACATTATCATGATCTATTTTTAAAATAAGACTCTCTGTTGGACACTCACCCATCCAGCACACTGCAGTGACTGACACAGCGCCCCCTACGGCTGACATGCTGGCAGGAGACGCACATGGACGGCCCCGGACCCCAGCAGCCTTCCTCTCCACACATACTATCACAGGTACTGTTCTGCTGCTCTGAAGAGCACACAAGAGAGCTTTTGTTTGATTATACGAGCTCTGTGACCTCACATGACCGAAATTGCTTGCCAACAAATAAGTTGTGTAAAACAATTTATAATAATAATTTAATTAATAATAATTCATGCATTTAGCAGACGCTTTTTTCCAAAGCGACTTACAGTGCATTCAGGCTATAAATTTTTTACCATTATGTGTGTTCCCTTGGAATTGAAACCACAACCTTTTGCGCTGCTAACGCAATGCTCTACCACTGAGCCACAGGAACATTATGAATTTAAAATAATATTAGAATTCAATATTAAATTATTTGTATGTAATATATATATAATGAATTCAGATTTCAAAATCATGAATTCAGTCCCATACCACAGCTGTGCATTGCTGCGTTGTTTCCAGTTCGTATGCGCTGGTTCTCTGATCTGAACAGCTTAGGCCAGTAGCTGCCTTCAACGTAACAGAGGTGGGGATTGTTCTTGATCACCACATCGCCATCACTGATCTCCTTCAGCGAACGCAGGCCGAGATGATCCAGGTGCGGTATGTTCAAGGCAGCAAAACTGACGGTTCCACTGCATTTATGAGAGAGGTAAAGAGAGAAACATTTAAAGGTTGAAAGTATCTTTTTTTTTTATGATAAAACAGGTTTAATATGCAGAGAAAACTACTTATTTGTAAGTTAACATGACTACTCACTGTTGTTTAGTTCTTCCTCTGATGATCTCCAGGTTCTCAAAGGGACTGAGGGAATTGAGGTGTTCAGGCCAGTCTTGGATTAACAGAAACCCTGAGAATAGAGTTTATAGCACAGCTAAATAAGGCTTTAGTCAAAGACAAATGCCATTCATATATATATATATTACATACAAATAATTTAATATTGAATTCTAATATTATTTTAGAATAAAATAAGTATTAAATAAATGCAAATAATATATATATATATATATACACAGTATTTATAAATTTATAATTCAAATTATAATATAAATTATTTTACAACATACTGTATATGTGTGATTATACAAGTAAAATATAAATGCAAATATATATATACACTGTACATGCAAACACATATATAGTTTACCTGAAATTTCCTTAACTGTTTTGAAATAATCGAGTTTCACAGGGTCCATGCTTGGAGTATTTGTAAAAACATCCCTTGAAAAGAATATTTATAGTATTAGATTAAATGTATAGCATGAAATCAAGGTCGACTGAATTAGTCTGAAAGTAGTCCATAAAATCTCACCCTTGAAAAGTCATCTGCATTATTGTAATGTGCCCATTTATTTTGGTGCAGTTGATAAATAAATCGATGTTGGTCGCGTTGACTGCAATGGTGTTAACAAGTGCCCCCGTCCCAAGACCATTACAGACTAAAATAAAACACACGTTCAATTTATTTAACAATGAATATATCCGTGTCATGCAAAATTGATTAAACATGTCAAAAGCAACACAATTAATTCATTAATGACATTGCTGACCTTTTGGGCACAAGCCGTCACATTGTTTGCACTTCCTTATTCCGTTCTCCTCCACTTCATGCATGTTACTGCTGCAGGTTCGGACGCAGGCGTCGTGATCGGTCACCACAAAGTTATCTGCAGCAGATAGAGGCATTTGCAGTTATGTTTCAGTTAAGTATAGATGCTGTTTCTCCTAGATGTTTCTCCTTAAATAAAAAAGGCACAAATGAGACCATTACTGACATGTAGTATAGAGCTGTAAAATTAAAATTAAATAGTATAGCTTAGATCATTTGGTCTTGAGAGAATTTGAGAAGAAATGTTTAAGTTTAAATTGAAATCTCTGAATCTTGACATCTGAAGCTGTTTGAGACATTGTTGACATCTCTTCTGAAACTCTTTTGCAATACATATTTTATTCATTTATAATATTTATCAATAGCAACACAATTTATTTTAGGTTTAAAGCAATTTTTTAATGTGTTTACCTTAAATAAACATTGACAACTCAGAGAACAGTAGCTCTTTGTTTACACAGCGCATAATCTCTGGGTGTGTCTTTGCTTGTGTATTTGCAATCATAACTGGCTGAAGATCAGTGCCATTTGGATAATGTTATTGGTGGTATGCACAATAGCAATGAGCCAGTATACCTCCATGACTTTTGGGACACTTAGATTTACAAACTAAAGGTTTTTAAAGAAAATAATTACATGCTCTTGTCATAGTGATCTTAGTCTGATTTTAGTAAGATGTATGAAAAGCAAACTCACAAGGGCACTTCTTCACACAGGTGGCTCCAAAGTTATACTTCCCGTTAGGATTGGGAACAAGTTGGTGAGTGTTGGGGTCGTACAGCATAAGACGTGGACATGCATCCTTGCACATCCCATCGTCCTGGAAGTCTCTGCAGGCCTGCAGAAAAAGAGGCCCTGCACTGTCATCATAAATAACATTTGTTCCTTGCTGATCATTAGGTATCAAAACTATAAATTATATCATCATAAACTATAATTATAAACTATAAATTATATACATAAAAGAAAAGAAAAAATGCTGATCATCAAAATTAGAACTTGGCTATATTAAAATATTATACATTTAAATTTAAATATATAATAAAATATTTTAACATTATATATTATTATATTTTCTTTGTAGGTGTAACGTGATCAGTATATAAGATACATGAAAAAATAAGCACCCATGCTTCATTTAAAATGTAAGATCTTTATCTTTTATGTTAGCACATTTGTGTTTTAAGAATTTCCTTGAAGACTTTTGAAAAGCGCTCCACTCACCAGACAGTCTGTTGGTCGGGGTCCAGTGCAGCCTGCAGCGCAATGTTCACTGCAGCAGTCGATGGGTTTGGGGCCCTTGCACCTCCGTGAGCACTGCTCGGCGCAGTTCAACCGAGTCACTGACAGTGAAGATGAAAGAACGTTTGTTAGGACGTAGTTTACTCATACATTTTCCTTTAGAGAATTATATATACAACTGAATTTACAGGTCTGGCAGTTCTCTGGTCCTGGAGCCCAACACGATTCATTATAGCACCCTGAGTCACATCGTCTACCTGAGATACGAAATAAAGTGTTTGTTTTATTATTTTATTTTATCATTAAATATATATATTATAAAAATACATTTCAAATCCAAATAGTAAATTATGCTCACCAAGGCTGCATTTATTTGATCAAAAATACAGTATAAAAAGTAATACTGTAAAATATTATTACAATTTAAAGCAACTGTTTTGTATTTGAATGTTTTGAAATAGTTTTGTATATTGCATGATTTATGTTTGTAAAACTCTAAACACTTACACTGAGGGTCAGTCCCTCCCGACACATTCACGTCACTGTCATCCTGCACAATGTCCAACCACTGTATGGTCTCCACATTGCAAAGCAAAGGATTATGGGCTATTTTAACCCCACCTTTGAGAATTTCTGCCAGATTAAGAGGGAAAAATGTTTCTCTATCACTGAAAATAATAGAAATGGGACTTTATACACATATTGCATGCTCTATTCAACACATTGTGGTGCTTGGCGATGTATAAACGTGCTTCTTGTGCTTCTCAAGTCACTTTGGATAAAAGCACCTGCTAAATGAATAAATATAAATGCTTTACCTGTGAGGCTTCTCATATGCAGCTCTCGGAGGCCGCTGGTGATGCTGTTGATCTCTAAAGACTCATTCCTGTGGAAGTTTGCCACCACAGCAAGGCCATACTTGCCATCAAAGAGAGAATGTCCTCGAATGAGGCGCAGGTTTTCCAGGGGTATCACATCCACATAGTTTATTCCTATTAGCACGTAGCCACCAACTTCTTCAATGCTCTATGACAGAAAGAATATTTCAGTCAGGCCCCCTAAATACCATTTAAAAAGTTTTCTGACTTCAATCGATAATTTAACCAGTTAGTTAAAAGATTTGAGCAATTAGTAGTATATAACTAACGATCTAGTATCATAATTGCTAGTTTGCACTCACCCTGAGGAAGGAGAGGTCGTGGTACTCCTGAACATTGGTTATCTCCAGGTTCTCCAGCACGACTGTGCAGTTACTGTACATCCGCACCATGGCTCTGTAGTGATCGTCTGGCTGTGCCAGCAGAGTCAGCTTATTATTGGTTCCCTGACATACTGGAGAATAAATGAGAGGTGAAATCAATACTCAGGTAGTGAAGGTGATATTATGACAGAACATACACAAAATAACCATACCCAAAAGTCTGGAATAATTAAGATTTTATAATGTTTTTGTAAGAAGCCTCTTCTGCTCACTAAGGCTGTATTTATTTACAGCCTTATAATATTACTGTTTTTACTGTATTTTTTTTATCAAATACAGTAAATGCAGCCTTGGTGAGCATAAGAGACTTCTTTCGAAAACTCTTAAAAAAATCTTAATTATTCCAAACTTTTAACCAGTAGTGTAAATTACTGTTTTTTTCTTCCTTCAAATACATTTTCATCTCAAGCTAGGTTAATTATAGTCTTGGTTATTGAATGCTATTGTCTGTAGACAAGTATCAGTTTTGTGACTAAATCATAGGTGTTATATTTCATAGGAAATATAGAAATTTCACACTCCACTAAAATAATAAGGGTTGCTGTGGTAAAATTTTAAGCTCTACTAATTTAAAAAAAATTGAGTTTGTTTACTCAAATATTTTGAGGCAATAAGTTTCCACAAATGTTTTGAGTATTCTTAACTTATCAGGTTTTACAGTGTAGTGTATACAGTATATACAAGTCTCTTTGGAAGGGATCATATTGTTATCAGCCAATATTATTATTAGATTTTTTAATTTATCTGTAACGGTATCTGACATATATCCACTGACATTTTATTTAATTTTAAATATTTAATAGTACACACTTATGTCCCGAATTATTCCAAACTTTTAACCAGTAGTGTAAATTACTGTTTTTTTCTTCCTTCAAATACATTTTCATCTCAAGCTAGGTTAATTATAGTCTTGGTTATTGAATGCTATTGTCTGTAGACAAGTATCAGTTTTGTGACTAAATCATAGGTGTTATATTTCATAGGAAATATAGAAATTTCACACTCCACTAAAATAATAAGGGTTGCTGTGGTTTCTTTCTCATTTGTGCCATGTTTTGAATAAGCTGAATTGAAAAACTTGAATAAAATTCATTCAAGTGTGTCCAAACTTTGGATTGGTAGTGTATACAGTATATATAAGTCTCTTTGGAAGGGATCATATTGTTATCAGCCAATATTATTATTAGATTTTTTTAATTTATCTGTAACGGTATCTGACATATATCCACTGACATTTTATTTA
Organism: Sinocyclocheilus rhinocerous; assembly: GCF_001515625.1. Classification (NCBI taxonomy): domain Eukaryota; kingdom Metazoa; phylum Chordata; class Actinopteri; order Cypriniformes; family Cyprinidae; genus Sinocyclocheilus; species Sinocyclocheilus rhinocerous. Next base: position 74,170 of record NW_015666162.1, on the reverse strand, counting down.
ATTTTAAATATTTAATAGTACACACTTATGTCCCGTTTTTACATTTAGATTGCATTTGCAGTCATCTAACACTCACTTAAATCTTTAAAACACTAATAATTTAGTAACTCTGTTAAATGTAATATTTTGTTAATCTCAAAATGAAAATTCATTTTTCATATTGTAAATTTGAATGTTATCATGCCTAGATTCACTAGTTTTTAGTATTTTTTATTTATTTACACAAAATAGGCAATTAATTGGTTATTGGCCATAACATAAAAATGATTATCAGCTTGCTAGCGAGTTTGAAATGACATGAGGGTGAGTAAATGATGACAGATGTTTCATTTTTGGGTGGACTATCCCTTTAAGACACGGCATACAGCAGTTCCTCATGCTAACACAAACTCCAGCATTCTCCATTCTGTCATTACTCACAGTCTCATGCACTGAACAGATCATCTTTCAGCCATCACTTCTGAAACTATTTCAATAGAGTTCTACCTCCTGAACATTGAGATTCAGCAAGTCTTCATTATATTGTGCTCATATTACCCTTTTACATATTTTACATTGTATGATCTTCTATTCATGAAAACGTACTTTCCAAAAGTCATTGTGAATGTAAAAGCTACAGTGGAAAACAAGCACTTGTTTCGTCTCTGCTGGTTGTCTCCTGTCATGCAGGTGTTGAATTCCTGCAGTTGTCGTTATGTGTCTCATCTCTAGCGGAAGAGCAAGTTCTGGGGGCGGGAACACCGTGATCAAGAATGTGGTTCACCGAGGGTGAGACTCAAATATTGCACACAAGTGTTGCTCAACTTAAGAACTGGTTGAATTCTTGCTTGCCACGTGCAAGATGTGAGTTGTGTTTCCAAGCAATGCAAGTAACAACTCAAGTATCATCTATTTCCCCTCAGGGATCAATAAAGTGTGAGGTGGGAAACTAATAGATTGGAGATCCTGAGATGTCTGTGGAATGTTTTTTTGATACTGTGTTCTTAGTGTGCTTTCTTGTTTCCCTAACTACAAGTTGGAATTTAAATCTCTGACTTGATTGTTGTGATGTCATGCAAAAAGAACATTAATGGCAGCAGCCTTTACCCATTTTTTTAGTTTGATGTCATTTTATTACAGTCAAAGTAATCTGGTGCAGTTTTTGTGTTTGTAAACATTTTGCAATAGCATATAGATGCAAATTAATTTATGTAGTAATTATTTACTTTACTAATGTGCAACTTTAAAAAAATATGTTCTAGCATATGCAGAAATTTACATCAACCAAGTTTAAGAAATGCTATAAAAATGATACCAATGCATTAACTAATGTTAACAAATTGAACTTTATAGTAAATTTACCAAATAATTCTATATAATTACAAATTATTATTTTGCCCAATATTTGTGTGTGTTATGTACAGTATGCTTACTAGATGCAGTGATTCTCAACTGTTTTGACATAAAGGCCCACCATTTTCAAAAAGACCCCCAAAGATATTTCTGGTACTTCATAATAACAAAGCAATTTAAACTTTTTATTTAAAGAAACTAGGAATGGCAATATATTAAAATAATTAAATTACATCATTTGAGAAGTTTCAATTACTGAATGTTCCTCAAGGTTTGCACTTTTAATGCCAATGATTTTTTTTTATGATTATTATTTCTCAACGATATGTGCCCAATAAAATATTTGAGAGCTTAACATAGCTAGAAAAATTACATTCATTATAAAAATTTCCTTTATTTTTTTACGTTTCCTTTAAGATTTTGCCATGAATTTTCCAGGTCACATTTTTAAAATTCCCTCATATACACAGGCTTACATTTTGATTTTTAGTCATTTTAACTTATTTTAAAGTATGTTTTTTCTTAAATCATGTTAAACCATATTGCAGCCTCCTTGTGCTTAGTGTGCTGAGGCCCCCAAGTGGGTCCTGGCATGCTGGTTGAAAACCACTGTACTAGAGTATCAAGTAGTTAATTTAGCAACATGCTCATGTGAAACTATTAGAATTAATAATAAGTTGAGTCTCTCATGCACAAGGAGTGCTATTTGTGAGTTGCTGCCAGTAGTGTGTTCAAATTTAGTCAACTATGAGGCTTCTGTCTTAAATCTGAGTATGTTAAAAGTTTATCTGAACAAAATATGGAAAAACATAATGAAAGTGCAAACGGTGTTTCTTTGATTCTTCATTACATCATGACAGCGCACATGAAGGGTATTTCCATTTTTGCAAGAGTAGCATTTTTGTCATCTTTGGTATCATAGTTCTACCTGTGAAGCTGTTATGTGAGACGTGAGATGACCAACAAACACTGTCAAGACATGTTGCTCTTGCATAAATTACCTTCTGAAAATCCAGCATGTCTAAATTCATCAGGGTTATGACATGAAAAATATTAACAGTAGATGTCAAAAACTGAAGAAATAATCAGGTGTACTTTTCAGATCTCTGCTCTAGGCCAGAATTCAACTAAAGATTAAGGTCAGGAAGTAGATTTAAGTTTGAACCCTTAATGTTCACTTCACAAGCCCTTAAAATGTGAGATCGTCTGAACGGATTGCAAAGCGTGCAGCTGTTTTCTACGGGTGGATGTTCAGCAGCACTGCCTGAGGCATGAGCCCGAACATGGGATGTGACTGAACAGGTTGCTCCTTGAAAAAATATTTATGGAGGAACATCTTAACTCACATCAGTCTAACCATCTGGAACCGCACGCAGAACAGCATTCTGACTATGATAAACTCAAAGTGTTTTATCTTTTGCAACTGACGCAAAGAAGGCACAAGGGTTATCAAGACCTCATCAGTGCAAAAAAAAAAAAAACACAAGACTTGAGAAGTACAGTAATGCAAAGTAATAAATCAAACTGTCACTGCCTTAGTGACAGTACCAGCAGCATGTGAAAAAAAACCCCACCTTCCATATTTTGTAGCCCCAAAATGTACTGTGTAAATAGTTTGAGGTCAGCAAGATTTTTTAAAAAGAAATTAATAAGGATGCATGAAATTGATCAAAAGTGACAGTGAAGATAATTACAATGTTACAAACTATTTCTTTCAAATAAATGCTGTTTTTTAAGTTTCAAATTTATCAAAAAAGTAGCTCAACTGTTTTCAACATTGATAATAGTAAGAAATGTTTATTGAGAAGCAAAGCAACATATTAGAATGATTTCTGAAGGATCATGTCACACTGAAGACTGGAGAAATGTTGCTGAAAATTCAGCTTTGCATCACAGGAATAATTTACATTTTACAATATAGTCAAATAGAAAACAGTTATTTTAAACTGTAATAATATTTCACAATATTACTGTTTTAATGTATTTTTGAGCAAATAAATGCAGCCTTGGTGAGCATAAGATGCTTGCTTTAAAGGGGTCATATGATGCTGCTAAAAAGAACATTATTTTGTGTATTTGGTGTAATGAAATGTGTTTATGCGGTTAGATGTGAAAATGGTGAAAGCCGATCCGGTGATCCACAGCACTAAGTTGATGTATTTCCTCAGCGACCAGCACGGATCAGCTCCAGGCATGACGAAGCGGATATCGTTCTCTTTTGGAAGACCAAACAAAGTAGTTTCGCTTTCACAATGAAGCACACAGCGTCTTCAGGACATGGCGGCAGCGGCAACAACAATACTACAGCGAGAATAAAAGTTACGCCTTTTTTCTTTGCGTGAACATTTGGGCGGTGTTATGCAAATCTTCCCACATAGTGTGGTAGATATGTGGGGGCGTGTTCGAACGAGCCGTTTTAGGTAGGTGTGGCTGACTCTTAACTTTGATAAAGAATATCTCTTTGGATTTGAGACTTTAGTCTTTACAACTTTACAGATCTTCTTTATGCACCAAGAGCTTGTAACACTCCAAAGAGAAAGGAAAAAATGAAATCGCATCATATGACCCCTTTAAATAACATTTAAAAAATCTTAAAAAATTGTTGTGCATGCTTTCTCAGAAACTCCTCTCAGGTATGGTTTATCTTCTTAAGTACAAGGATGCACAGTGTGGAAATAACAATGATCGATTAATTAGGAGATATTCTGCGATCATCTTTTCGAGGCTGTCTACGCATATAATTTATTTTTACAAGGCCATGCTGTTCTCATGCTTTCCCATCCTTGCTTATTATCTACGGCTTTCTTTGCTCTATTATTTTTTTCTAATGCATCATTTTTTATATATGCTTTTGATGACAAGACTTTGGATGACTATCACTGACTACATCCAAGAAAGTAAAACATTTGGAAGATATATTTGAGAATGCTTCCTGTAGCTTTGTTACCTTTTTATTAATGAAACAACATTTGATAAATGGATGTGGTTATTCATATGCAAAGAATGAAATTTGCTCAGTGATGGTTTTGTTTATTATATGACACACTAAATCACTTGAACAGTATTAATTTGATTTAAAAGTCTTTTATGTATTTATATTGTCCCCCCCCTCAGGGTTCAATGCATGGACACATAACTTCCTGTCTGCTTTGGTTCTTGGGCAGAATCTATCAGAACGTTGTGTCAGTGAATGGTAGTCAGCTTACTTTTAAAGTATGTTTTTGCATTTAGGACAAAACAATCTACTGTAATTTCATGATGTCATGATGTCATAATTGCACAGTGTTACAATAACCCAAATGCACTATAACCTTGTTTTCCAGCAGATGACTATATTTGGTTGTCCAGTCGGCGACTGAGTTTGACTGTGGGCAGACAGCTGGATTGACTCTGTTTGTAGAGTAAGTTTGCACTGTTGCAAAAAGTATTGATCCACATGAGCAGAAAAAGTCAACAGCATTTGTCATAACGCATCCTGTTTTCCATCTGAATGACTTTACATGAATACACCTAAAGGGCAACCTACTATGTTGGTACATGTGCTATGCTTTTACCGGAAATATTTAAATGTGTTTTGCCTGAGAAACCAAATTTTCATCTTAAATGTATGATTTATCCGAGTAACTTTCATTGGGTTGATCTGCAGTGAGCAACAAAGGTTAATCAACGTTGTTGTATCTGAACTTATTAGAAAAATATATTTTTCCAATGTGGAGGCTACTATGTTTCACAATAGTGATCTACTGATTTTATGGTACAGGATCTAATGCAATGACATACTAGTTGTATGTAATGTACAAACAGACCTAAAATGACTTTAATGGTCATAAATATTCTTTAAAATCTATATAAATAGTTATCAATTTGAGAGCAGCAGTTTCACATGATCATGCTTCTTACATCTTCTGTTTCTCTTTAGCGTGCAATAGTGTGTCTATAAGTTCACTGTTGTCACCCTAAATGAGAGACATGTGGATAAAATAGGTCTAACTGAATTGTAGTAAATACAATTTACAGCGTGAGACAGAGATGTCTCGCTCCATGGCTGTGTGCTTTTTTTTTTTTTTACAAACAACAGGGTCTGTCTAAATCAAATAAGCAACATATTGTCCATTTGTGACTTCTCCATCAAAATTCAACAATTGTATGAATTCAGCTCTTTGTCTATGGGTGCATCAGTGCATTTGGTAAACAACATGAGACATGAATTTTAGTAAATTCATATATTTTGTTGAAGAAGACAAAAATCCATGAAATGTTGTTTTATTGCTGTTTTCCAGTGCAAAAGTTGCCGCCACTAAGATTGAGAGGTTTAAATGTTGCTAGGGAGTTGCAATGCTTTTGCCATGGTGTTTTGGTTGGTTACTGGAGAGTTTTTTTTCCACAGTGCTAATTTGAACACTTAGAAAATAACAGCACACATCCCCTGAAGAAACCTCATTATTTTAGGTGTCTTCTGTGGCTGCTGTTTTCAAAATAAACACATTTATGTAAAGCCTCAAGGCTATGGCCTTGGTTTATCATGGTCTGTAAATCCTAAAATCCAACTGTTTTTGCAGTTTGATATTAATGGCTTGTCTCGTAAATAACACAAATCCTTAAGATAAGAATAAACATGCATACAGCAGGCATACACTAGCATTCAAAAGTTTGGGGTCGGTAAGATTTTTTAATGTTTATGAAAGAAGCCTCTTCTGCTCACCAAGGCTGAATTAATTTGATTAAAAATACAGAAAAAACAGCAATATTGTGAAGTATTATTACAATTTAAAATAGCCATTTTCTAATATATTTTAAAATGTAATTTATTCCTGTGATGCAAAGCTGAATTTTTTCAGCATCATTACTCCAGTCTTCAGTGTCACATGATCCTTCATAAATCATTCAAGAAACATTTATTATTATTATCAATGTTGAAAAATGTCTTTTTAGGAACTCAGTCACCTCCAAGTTACCTATATGTAAGACACATTATTGACTAAATATATACTGGCATCTCACAGACTAAAATTGATTTTGCCCGCATATTTTAAATGAGAATCAATGAAACGTTTCATACCACTTAGCAGATCAATTCAATATGAGGCTTAGATTGATGACAAGAACTATTTTGACATTTTCAACAATAATAGATTGCAGTTATGTATTCATTTACATTGACTGCATTACTTTACATTCAATTTACCCTTGTAGCTGGTGGTTAGAGAGCGTGATGCATGTAAACAGAAGAGCTTTCCTAGTTTTAGTTAGTAACAGTGGTCATAGTGAATCTGGATATTTATAAGTCTGCAAAGAGTTTCAAAGACAATTAGATTTAGATAAAATGGTGAGGTCTAGAACAAATTACAACAGAATGCTGGGTAGAAGGAGGACACTAATATATTTAGAGAATAGCGCATACATGTGGACTAAGAAAAGGGATGTGTATTCAGATACAATGTATTTATACCAGCTCATAATGTGACAGATGCATGATAACTGGATATTTCTGAATGTATCTGAGTTGTTGTTTTGTTTTCATTCTTTTAAAATTAACTAAATGACAAATGGATTAAGCACAAAAATATGAAACATGATTGAAATGAATCATGATTATTTTGGGTGATGCGCATTAGCCTTTTGCTTCTCAATGGAACCAATGTTATTCATCACAACACGTTCAGTATGAAATATGCATCTTTGTGTTTGACCAAAGATATCTGATATCTACTGCTGAGTTTGTTTAATGGTCTGTAGAAAACAGTGCCAAATAAATGTTGTGACATAATTTGTCAAACTCTGGGCCTGACTCTGCATGCCACCGCTTGTTGTGAATGATGAAATCTGTGAACAAATGCAAGATTTGTCTTTGCTTTGTCTTTGATTAATCTTAGGACAGTAATCCACACCTACGTCAACCGCTTGTCTATACCCACAATCAGGATTCACATGAATGGGTGCCGTTTCCTTCCAGTTAAAGGATTAGTTCACTCAAAAATAGTTCACACAACTCCAGTCCATCAACTGACGTCTTGTGAAGTGAAAAGCTGCATGTTTGCAATAAGCAAATTCATCATTAAGATGTTTTTAGTTTCAAGCCATTGCTTCCAGCTAAAATACGAGTCCTCTATCCATTATATTGCTTTCTCCAGTGAAAAAGTAATCTCATCTGAATCAGGAGAGATGATCAAGCACAGTTTACAAGAGAAAATAGTCCAAAGCAATTCTAAAAAAATATATGTTGGTGGATTTTGATGTGCGACAATAACAGGGGATGGACTTCACTGGAGGAAGCATTATTATGGATTATGGTGTTTTGGCCAAAAGTGACGGTTTAAAGTTAAAATGCCTTAATGATCAATTTGTTCATTACAAACACGCAGCTTTTCACTTCACAAGAAGTGGATTATTGTGATGTATTTATCAGCTGTTTGGACTTATCTTGGATGGCCTGAGGTTGAGTAAATTTTCAGCAAATTTTCATTTTTGGGTGAACTATTACTTTAATGATGCTTGGTGTCATCAAGAAAAAGTAGGACAAAAGTGTCTGCTTTGTAATAACCTTTCTAAGCCTTTATTCTAACCTTTTTTTATTTTTATTTTTTTCTGCCACAGGCTGTGGGAATGAAACAAGTATGAGATACCCCAGAGACAATACTGACTGACAGGTTATGTTGACACATGCATACCATAGGCCCATCGCCAGAAGGCTTTCCACACTTAAATTGACAGGTCATTAAAGGTGAAGTGTGTAATTTAACCAAAAAGACTTGCAAGAAATAATTACAGTTTTCTTGAACTCTGCCATTGGTCACAAAACAGATACTCACACCATTGGTGAAGCCAGTTTTGCTGTGCTGGGATGACTGGGATGCTTAAACAAACAAAGCAATGTTTTGATAGCATGACAATGTTTGCACTTCAGGAAAAAGTCTATGCTGGGACAGGAGAAAGTATTTTTTTAAGTTAAACACTTCACCTTTAAAGGGGTAGTCAACCAAAAGGTGTGAATATTGTTAGTTTTTATTTGTTTTTCTTGAAAGTAGGGTTGTGGCATTAATTTGTTATGATGAATGCATTTTGTTTGGATCTGTTGTACAGACTGATTTGGTTGCAAAATGTATTGGCATTGAAGTATATTGTTGAAGTATACTGTTTTCTCAGTGGATCAATTATTCAATAAATCTTGTAATTAATTGGTTGACACTAGAAAGTTTTCTAGAAAAAAATCAAAGGGACAAAGGTGAATTGGATGAAGTAAATTAAAATCATATTTATCTGCAATACTGAAATGCAAGAACAAATGCTAAAGAGGAAATAACAGGAAGAAGAAAAATTATAAATGGAAAAAAAGTGATCCACAAACACGGCTTTTCCTCACACAGCAGCACAAGTCTCCATTATTGTGGACAGACACACTATAATTAACAATTCATTGTTTTTTACTCAGCATTCAGTTACTCCTTATAAAATAAATAATTAACCTGCTGTCTGTAAACTGTTAAAAGAAATGCAGATGAAATTTACTAATTGAGATGTATAGTCTGCGTCATAGGTTTATGTGCTGAAAGTATGATCAGAACGCCCTGGACAGCACGCAAACATTCATTTGTGTTTGAAAGGTGTGCTGCTTATCAGATAACAAAATATCTGGCACTCTTAGCCTGTGGTCATAGGTGTACATTAAATTATTTTAATAATGCAATAAGCCAATTTTAGAGGAGGATCTCTCCATTTTAGACTATTTTATATTTAATAATACACATTTACTTAAGTTACATTACTGCTGCTGCGTTGTTTTAATGTTACAATTAGCCTGTGAATCATTTACAATTTACAAATCATTTTGTTTCTGCAGTTCTTTTGATTTTGATTTTGATTTCAATCCAGCTGTCACCACAGAATCAAAATGTATTTAACCCATTTCTGCCTGGTTTGCTGTGGGACAGTGTTGGTGGCCACCATCTGCTGTCAATTTCTAAACTGGCAAGAAACCTCAAACAGCATGTTAAACACAGTCTGTCCGGGTAGACCAGAGACTGGACCCCAGACAGACGCTGAGGGCCCAGACCCCACTCAGTGGGGCAGCTGTCTAGTGATACCATCTGCTGTTGAACTCTTGGCCCTCATCCTGTGGTCACCAGTCTGAAAAGTTCATCAAGTATTTTTAAGTATGTTTGATACTTAATTACCTTCATTAGCACATTAGAGACACCTTGTCTTAGGGTCACTTGCTGGGGTTAAAGACAAACCTGCAGCTGGTTGTATGATTAATAATGTCACGTCAGTTCTCTAATCTCATCTACCTAATACTTTTAAGATAATTAGTAATTATACATCTAAAAAGTAAAGTCATTAAAACTTTAATAATACCACTCTCAGAAAAAAAGGTACAAAAGCTGTCACTGGGGCAGTACCTTTTCAAAAGGTACACTTTTGTACCTTTTAGGTACTAATATGTACACTTTAGGTACTAATATGGACTGTTTAGGTACAAAGGTGTGCCTTTTGAAAAGGTTCCGCCCCAGTGACAGATTTTGTACCTTTTTTTCTGAGAGTGTACAGTATTCATATTATAATGCACATAAACTATTGATCTATCAAGCATTATATAATTGTTAATAACGTTAATGAAAGACCCTAAATACTATCTATCTATCTATCTATCTATCTATCTGTTTGTTTGTTTGTTTACGCTGTCAATGTGGACACTTTAGTAAATTTACGTCATTTATTTCCTTCTCCTATTATCAAACTTATCATTTGGCACGGTTTTAAAAGACGTTTTATGTAGACAGACAAAAATATATATCTGTTCAGGACGTATATGAGATTTTGTTCACTCACCTTTCCTCTCAGAAACGGAGCACCACACCGCGCTTATCAGCACAAGACAGACGATTCCCAATTCACGGAACAGAAGTAGCTTCGTAAACTTCATGTTTAACAGTGGAATCATTTTAAAGCATTATTTTTGGTCAGATATTCCCGTAAATTAACAATATGTAGCTCGTAAGTTAAATAGTTTTCCAGAGGCAGGTCCCGTTCAGCTCATGCAACGTGTCTGAGCGCTTCTCCGTACAGTTTTGACGTGACGCAGCTCACCTTCACTGAACGCGACGCGACGCGACTGAATCACAACGCTCCCATGTATTTGTGTGTGTGTGTGCGTGTGTGTGAGTGTAGGCACTTACAGCTTGTGCAATTTTTGTGATGTCATCTGACACTAAATGCACCTTGCTGATTCAAAGGAAAGAAAGAGGTTTTGTAGGTTTTTTTTTTGGAAAAATGAAAATTTGTTTTGGAAATTATACAAATGCATATTTATTGTGATTTGATACATTTTTAATATGCAAATGATACGTCATCTTATTCAACATGCGCAAATTTGCATATTAATACATATCGTTTTTTTCAGTTTTTTTTTATTTTGCAACTTTTAGTCTGTTTCTTATAATGTAATTAAATCACTTTGTGCATGTAAGTGAATATAAAATATATAAATTCCCCTCAAAACGGTAACAAGACATTTTTCAAACCCCCCTCAATAACCATCAATATAATTTAAGAAGCAAAAGTATGAAACGTGATATTGCATGTCACTTTTGTAAGATAATCTCTGCTATGTTATTTGCACTTGGCGAGGTCAGTCTCATTATGCTGTGAGCTTTTTTTATTTAGGTGAATTAATGCATAATTTATTCCTATAATTAATGTAATAATAATAAAATGTTCCTTCAAACAGGCTCATGTTCATCTTCTATCGGTCTTTTGTCAGTCACGTGCGTTTATTATGTGTGACGTCACCGAGGCGCCATTTTGAAGGTATTGTTGCATTGAGCAGTGAACTAAGAGTGTGCAGAGCCGTGCAGTAAAGACCGATTAAATCGTCATACTGGAGAAACAGATGCAAACCAAGTAGATACGGTTCTGATTGCAGACTTTAACACAACAAGAACGTACCATTTTAAATCAAATAAAAAAGACAATTCTCCAACTACAGAACACTCGGCTTTGATACCCTACAAATGGCGGAGATACCCAAAATGCACTTCGATTCTCGTGAGTGTGACGTCACCTGACAAAGACCGTTGTTTCTTTTTGCGCGTGTCTCCTGCTCGCGCGTCAGTTACCATAGCAACAGTAAATTTAGCCTCAGGCTTTCAGTTTGTTCCATAGACTGTATAAGGTTTGTTCTCAGATTTGACGGCTCTCGGTCAAGGTGAGTGCTCAAAATGAGCAGCAAAGGGAAAATAATATGAAAATTATATGTGTTTTCTTAAACTTTAAAGTTAATTTGAGGTAAATTATGCCACTATGGATGGTACAAACTTTAACTTTTTAAACCTTCGCTAGTTTAATTGTTGAACCTATTTTGAGCAACAAGGAAGTACTATTAAATTTTTTAGTAAAGACTTTATTGATAAAATATGTTATTTAACTGTTATTATGTTGGCCCGTCAAAGCTGATTTAAAGCTGTTTTACTTAAGATCAAATATCCCCAGAAGTCCCATATTGCATTTGCATATTTCTGGCTGACCAAGAGCTTTCAAGCCACCAAAATTGGCACAGTCTTTTAGCTTGACCTGACTAAGTATCCTGTAATTTTTCTAATTAATTGAAAGTACATTTTTCGTGTATGGAATGATTCCCAAAAAAGTCTAATTGATTTACACTTGGATGTTCGTTATGTCCGTTAAGCCAAACTCCTGCTGACAAACGGTTCAAATTTAAACGCATGTAATCTTCCTAAAAAGTCGCACGCGGGTAAAATCTCATGCTTGAAAAAAGTTTTACAGCTTAAGAAAGTAACACTAAACTGTACATATGTTAGCAATGACATTAAAATATATTCATATCCTGTACGTGCAGTGTAAAACCTGGCTGTCCTTGAGTGATAAAAATGCCTCATTTAAAGTTCTATACTTTTAACTCCCAGGAAGAGATTCACAAAAAATGTCAGAAAATGAAAACTCTCTCCCTATGGATGCCAACGGCACAGAGCAAGAGACAGCCGATCCTGGGTCAGAAGTACTTGGCATCCCCCTGGAAAATAAACAAGGATTTGGGGAGGAAAGCACTCTAGTGTCTGTAGTTTGCACTTAAGCTGACTTGACTTGTCCTTCTCTCTCAGGTGTCGGGGAAGTGGTTGGTGATACTATCAAATGATGCCCGAAAGGAGAAAATTAAACAAGTCAAAGCTCTCAAAGATGAGCGTAGAGCAGCTCTTGATGACCGACACAAGTACATCGTCTCAATCATTGCAGAGGTGATCAGCCTGGGGGACACGGAAGTCGAGGAGGCTATCATCTCGGATGATAAGGTTTGTAAAACTACACTTACTTACTACTAATGTCCTCAGAATCACAAAACATGTGGTTCTTCTACCAAGTCACAGAAACGGTAAAACACATGACTAGACGGTGACTGCAAAACATCCTAAAAGCATGGTATTAAAAAGCTGTGCCTGCCTGTATTTCTCTACAGTCCCATTCTTGGATAGATACCACAAATTTAGCCACTGGACAGAAGAAGCTGTTTATCACAACAGGCACTAATGAGGTACAAAACACCATTGCTGTTACTCTTTTAACAAAGCCCTAAAACTATGAATTTACGCTACCATTCAAATGTTTGGTGTCATTATGATATTTATGTTTTTTTTTTTTTTTAAAGAAAAGAATACTGTTATTCGTTAAATATCAAAAGTCTCAATATTACAACACCTCTGAACACATGACTTCGCTCTTTGTGAAGGTCAATCAAATGGTGACCACCAGCAAGGCTTATCTCTGTCAAGGGGTGACAAAAATCTGGGACTTGGACAGGTTGGTCTTATGTAAGATGTTGAACTGCGTCTCTAAATTTGACTAGACAAAATACATTGGTCTGTATTCGCATTTAGGAAGGAACTGCTTAAGAGGATGAAAGAATGTATTCAGCTGAACCAGGAGTACCAGCAATACTTCCACCGAATGAAAGAGAAATTACAGGAGAACCCTCTTGAATGACAATTTGAATTGAGGTTCGTAAATCACAGCTTTAAAGTCAACTTAAAATCTAAATTTAACCCTTTATTTACTTTAACTGTGCTCTGCTATGTCATACCAACAGTGAAAATTACATCTTTGGAAAGTTTGACACATTCTGCAAACGTCTGGAGAAGATAACAGACGTGGCCACAACTCTTGAAGATTTTTCAAGCCTGCAGTTTATGAAAGTAGATGGTGTTGAGAAAATATACATGCGCTACCAAATGATTGTGACCAGCATCAAATCCAAGACCTACAATGTGCTTGACCACCGCAAATTAGAGGTAAGGTCTCTTATGACTGTATATTCTTAGATTTAGTTAAGTGTTTTTTTTTTTTAGACATGATCCATCTCTCATATGACATGTTCTTGTTTTGTTTGACAATGACTTCACTGAGTTCAGAAAACAAATCCAGGGCTTGTATCAGTCTCTTGATGCACTGATTGACACTTGGCTTCAACTTCCACTCATTGTAAGGCACTTTTTGTCACCTAGGTACTGTAAAAGATTATTAATTGAACATTTGAATGACTGATCCATTCATTGCAGCTCATGACCAAAAGATTACATAAATATATTCCTCCTACACTAAAAGGAACTTTTTACTGCATTTATTTACTGCACCCACAGACTCATCAGGTCCTTGACCTGTTGTCCAAATTTGAGAACAGTGTGGGCAGACAAATGGACCTCCCCCAGAAGTATATAGTTCTGCAACGGTATGAATGTGACCTTGAGTTTGTGCGCAAACTCTACCAAAGAGAGAAGAACAATCCCTCTTCTGCATAATTCAAGACTCCCGTAAGTTTAGTGTTGAGTGATCAGCAAACTGTTCAACGCTAATTCACACTTATTTTACACATATTCAGAATATCCAACACAAGAAAACACTGTTACTGGGACTAAAATGTTCATATTGTTTTACATTTTCTGTTGCAGTTGGCTAGTAAAATTCAGTGGTCACAAAATCTGTTTAGAAAAATTCATTTGCCAATGCAGATCCTAAAAAATATATTGGACATTATGCAGGTAATTTACAACGACAAGATTGTCACATCTCATCAGTAGATGAACACAGTTTATTTGAATTTTAATGGAATTTGTGCCTGAAAAGCATCTTTTAAGAAAATAAATGATTTTATCTTGACTTTAAGATGCCAGAGAGGAGGAAGATTATTCAGGCATACAACAAACTTGCTGCTGTGCTTCTGGAGTATGAAATCACAAAGCTTGGGTTGATGGTGTGGAACCGGGACTATATGGTATCAAAGCTTCACTGCTGACTAGACACCCAGAAATCAAGGTTCACAAGTTTATTTTATCACTTCAAGTTATAATTTCAAAAGACATTATTCTTTGGCAAAATGGAACATTACTGCAAATGTATACACCTTTATTTTTATTTATTTATTTTTATTTTAAAACAGTTAAAATTATTAGAAATTCAAATTTTTAATCTGTTATTATTTATAAAACCCAAACTATATACTCATAAAATCAAAATAATAATTTAAATTTATTTTATGGATTTGGTAATTGAAGCCTGCATTATTTGTGGATAGGTGTTCTATGTGAATCTTGACCCTCTAGTCCTGGAGGTATTGCAAGAGACAAAAAACATGTATACATTAGGTGCTAATGTACCTGATGTTATCCACAACATGGCTGCCAAAGAACCCCAGCTGAAGGAGTATCGTACCAAGTGAGTGCATAAAAGATGTACCCTACATTAAAGGAATAGTTCAGCCAAAAATGTAGATGAGTTTGTTTCTTCATCATAACAGATTTGGAGAAATTTACCATTACATCACTTGCTCACCAGTGAATGGATGCTGTCAGAATGAGAGTCCAAACAGCTGATAAAAACATTGCAACAAGTAATCCACATTAATCCAGTCCAGCATCAGTTAATGTTTTATGAAGTGAAAAGTTGTGTGTTTATAATAAACAAATCTGTCATTAAGATGTTTTTAACTTCAAACAAGTCCTCTATCCATAATACTGATTTTTTTTTTAGCAATATTGAAAAGTCGTCTGAATCAGGCGAGAAATATGCACAGATCAAGCACCATTTACAAGTAAAAACAGTGATAAACAAATATTTTGGTGGAATTTGATGTGAGAGGACAACAGAGGATGGACTTTGTCACTGAAGAAAGTTGCCAGAAGTTAAGGTTTCAGTTGGATTATTGTGATGTTTGGACTCTCATTCTTACGACACTCATTCACTGCAGAGGATCCACTGGTGAGCAAGTGATGTAATGCTACATTTCTCCAAATTTGTTCCAATGAAGTAACAAGCTCATCTTCATTTTGGATGGTAAATCTTTAGCAAATTTTCATTTTTGGGTGAACTACTCCTTTAAAACTACAGTGATCATATTACACCAATAATTTTCACCTTATTTATACAATATTATTGCATAAAGCAGTGCTATTTGTGTGGCATGTATAGTCGCTGCCTATGAAGTGTCCAAATCAGATTCTATGATGGTTAGGAATAGGATCAATGTTATCATTAGACAGCAAGGCATCTCATCTCATGAACAAATAAGCATAAATTATTTATCTAAATTGAAATATAAGGTTAATACATACAGTACATTCATTTCACTGGTCTCAGATTACAGGAGATGGTAAGCAACTTTGATGCAGTAGTCAAGAGGATACCCAGTGTGCTACAGTCCCCGATGAAGCCCTTCATCAGATATGTGGACACTGCCCTCTACCCTGGACTGACTGTTCTCTCATGGACTTCCCTCAATATTGACCATTGTAAAAAAAAAAAAAATCAATGAAACTTTTAATCGTTAATGCTTATTTTTGTTTGAAAAAGATTACAGTGGCCCCAAAAAGTATTTGAACACTAAAGTCACATTTAAAAAATCTGAATTTCATTGCATTAGATAACAAAATATCAGTATCACTCCTCTAAATAAAGTTTGTGTGTATAGAACGACATTAAGTAACCTACTTTAGAATTCATTTACCTGCAGTGTTTATGTGGCCTGTGAAGAGTCATACAGTATGCACTGTCTTAAGAGTTTGGGAAATCTTATTAAGTTAATTCTATTCAATGTCTAATCCTACCTTGTACCTATGGACCAATATACTAAGTCTTTTCCCACTGTTTCTCAGTCATAGGCTGTGTGTACAAAGCACTGCAAGAGCTGGCGCAAGTAGTGAAGGTTGTTATGGATATTCTGGAATGTCGAATCGAGCGTACCTTAGAATCCATGGCTTCCACCAATCTGTTGACACTGCCCAAAAATCAGCTAGTTACACCTGAGATGTTCCTCACCAATACAGAGACCACTGTCAACACTGCAAGACAAACACTGAAGATGTGAGTGACACTTTCAAAATCTGTTGTCACAGAGTAGTATGGTGAAAACAGCTATATTTAATTTGATGGCTACAAAGGCAGACTGTTCAAAAAGTTCCTCTGAAAAATTTGCTGAAATTGTTCTCAACCTCAGGGCATCCAACATGTAGATGAGTTTGTTATGCAATTGGTATTACATCACTTGCCCACCAATGGATCCTCTGCAGTGAATGGGTGCCATCAGAATGAGAGTCAAAACAGCAGCTAAAAACATTGCAATAAGCCTCAAGTTTTTATCAGCTGTTTGAACTCTCATCCTGACAGCACCCATTCACTGGAGAGAATCCATTGTTTTTCGGTGCTGTCTTGACAAGCAAACAATTGAATAGTCATAAAACCTTGAACAGACCATACTTCTACCTCTCAAAGCCTTGTTTTTATGCATGTCAAAATAAATGTGGTATACAGTATCCTGACTAAGGTCCATAGTTAAATGTGATTTGAAAATAATTTAAGGATTCCTTTGTTTTCATTCAAGTGCAAGCAAGCGGGTGGAGAGCTCAATGTTGGAGATGGTTGAAGAACTGAGGAGAGTGCTGAAACCTTCAGAAAGGGTCAACTTGGAGGTGCTGTAAATATATTATGAAATACTTTTTAGCACTTGATTAGATGGGTTGTAGCTCATTATGTGTGATATTACTCCTATAAACGGTCTAACTAAACATAATAAGTATAGTTTTCTGAGAAAGTCTTGATGTGTATGTTCAGAACTACAGATGTCTGCATCCTGATGCCAAGCAGAAGACACGTTGTCTATACTGCCCGCCATGTGCTTTCTATATCATGATGGGACAGTTATGTCAGAGGAACACAGAGGCCCTGGTTAGAGGTATACATGCATTGTTGGATCATGCATCAGAGTTTTATCTGAAAATTGAGACCCTTACTTGTATCACATTTTTGAGTCACTCATTAATATTGTGTTCTTCATTTGAAAGCCACCAAATGCTCTCTGGATTCTCTGTGGCGTTGGCTGCTTGTTGTGAGCTCCAAGTATCGTTCTTCATCTCAAAGTGAAGCTACCGTTCAGTTTCCTCTTTTCAGGGTTACTGTTGAGCTGGCCATTCCCAACATTGTTGACAAGTTTCGAACAGATACAGGTACTGACGTGAAAACAACAAGGAGCATGGGGGGGGGGTCTATTTCAAATAAACACAGTTATTTTTTGACTTTCTTGAGCACCAAATTAGCATAGTAGAATTATTTCTGGATCATGTGACACTGAAGACTGGAATATTGTCTGCTGAAAATTCAGCTTTGTTATTATAGGAATATTTCACATTTTATAATACATTAAAACAGAAAACAGCTATTTTAAATTGTTATAATATTGTACAAAACTATCCTGTGGTAATTAGTGGCATGTGACAGATGCGTTATAAACTTTATCAGAGGTTAGTTAGCTGTAGAAGTCTTGTGACTCCACAGGCAGAGCAGGCAGCAGCACGTGAGCTTGGAGATGAGGCTCTAGTCACTAAACCACTCGTGCTGAGAACTCTGGACAGACAGGTGACAGAACATAAGGATGTGAACAAGGCTTTGTCCCAGCTTTTCCCTGTGGTGTCCTCTCTTAAAGGGGTCATATGATGCTTTTTTAAAGATCATTATTTTGTGTATTTGGTGTAACAGAATATGTTGACATGCTTTAATGTTCAAAAAACACATTATTTTTCAAATACTGTACATTATTGTAGGTCCTCTGTGCCCCGCCTCTCTCAAACGCTTCGTTTTCTACAAAGTCCCTCCTTCAAAGAAAGCGGAATAAATAAGCTTTCCATTGATGTATGGTTTGTTAAGATAGGACAATATTTGGCCGAGATACAACTATTTGAATATCTGGAATCTAGGGTGCAAAAAATTCTAAATACTGAGTCAGCTTGTAACACTCCAAAGAGAAAGGAAAACTTGAAATCGCATCATATGACCCCTTTAAGACTGGTTTTGTGGTCCAGGATCACATATATATATATATTAAATATAAAATATAATGTAATTATATATATATTATTTAGGAATGAAATATGATCCAGACATGTTTATAACAGGCACATATACATTGTGTAACATCAGGACATCAAAATGTCTGACATTTCATACTTTCATCCAATCTAGGACCCAGCAGAACAAGTGAAAGCATTTTTGGTGACCAAACTATTATTTTTAGAATTCAGTACCCAACTTGTATTCTGTACGTAATTGTCAAATAAGTCTCCTAAAATTTAAAGATAGCTGCAGTCTAACTGAGAGTGATCCTAACTTCCACTACATGTATTTGATTAGACATTTGAAACCCGGATTCAAGAGCTTCCAGCATGCACTGTCTGCCCCATCCTCTATGAAACTGACTCCCTCAAACTGTCCCTCATTCAAGAGTGCTGCACCTGGAAACGTGCATTTGGTGCGGCTCTAAACCAGAAGGCCTCTGTGGGCATGGCTGAGATTAGCTCTTTTGTGGATGGGGTGAGCAAGCAGCTGCAGAGGCCAATCTCTGACCTGGATGATGTGAGGGAAACCATGGCTGCCCTGCAGGAGATACGAGAAGCAGAGATACAGATAGAGACCACCAGAGGACCAGTGAAGGAATCGTTCGCTCTGCTAAATCGCCATGAGCAGTTCTTCAATAATGGAAATGCGGAAAAGATTGATGGGGTTGTGTACGCTTGGAAGGAACTTATTGTGACGGTAAGAGAAGGTTTTTTGAGACCACATGAAATAGTATTAAAATAAATAGTAGTTTATTCTCTTTAATTTTTCTACTTTATGTCTCATCAAGGAAGTAGAGAATCATCTTTATTTTGTCTTGGGATTTAGGTTTGTTTGTAAATGTATGTTCAACTTTTTTTAATTTGAAGGCAAAGGAAACAGAATAAACTTTTGGAAATTCAACCTCAAATGAAGGCAGAGCTTGTAGCTGGAGTTGAGGTCTTCCAGCAATCTGTGCAAACTTCCTATGCTGACTATGACAACAGGTTAATTTGCAAATGATCTTCATGCAGTCTCTTACGTACCTCTGTCAGTGATTACAGTGTCTTAATAAAGCCTTTGTTTGTGTGTTCAGTGGTCCTGGAGTAGCAGGTTTGACTCCACGTGAAGCCAGTGACAGGTTGCAAGTTTATCAGGCCAAGTTTGATGAACTGTGGAGGAAATATGTCACCTTTTCTAGTGATGAAGAACTGTTTGGCCTCCCTGTTAGAGGTGATTCTGTGTTTTTTACCATGTAAATATGATAGATATGGCCCCTGCTGGGACAGAAAAAACTGAAACCACCAAAGACATGGGCCGTTGCCTGGGAAAATATGTGGTTGTCTTCAATTGCTCCGACCAGATGGACTTCCGTGGACTAGGCCGCATTTATAAAGGTTGAGTGCACCTGAACTAAATTCTCAAACGTTTTTTTTTCTCATTCACCTTATACAGAGCATCTGTTTGAACCTTAATCAAGATAGTGGATGCATATTTAACATGTGTGGCCTTTTCCATTGGCGTTTCATGTTTATAATGTTTGTCAAACAGGATTAGCTCAGTCTGGTGCATGTGGCTGTTCTGATGAGTTCAACCGCATCGACTGCCTGTGCTCTCAGTAGCTGCTCAACAAATCTACATCGTCCTGCAGTGCAAGAAAAAAAAACCTCAATTCATATTCACAGATGGAGATGTGATGGATATGGATAGAGAGTTTGGCATCTTCCTTACTATGGTAATGTGACAAACTTTGTATGTCGTGGAACTATACTGCAGTTATTAATGTATCCATATTGGAAACAACCTGACATGTTTTTTCAGTCTTACTCTTTATTCAATATTTCCCCCTCCATTAAATGGTCATTTTTCTTCACAGAACCCAGGTTATGCTGGTCGACAGGAGCTTCTTGAGAACTTGAAAATTCAGTTCCGCACAGTGGCCATGATGGTGCCTGACCGAGCCATCATCATGAGAGTGAAACTTGCCAGTGCAGGTTTTCGTGAAAATCAAGTCCTCAGCCGTAAATTTTACATTCTATACAAACTGTGTGAGGAACAGCTTTCTAAACAGGTAAAGCTAAACACATTATTAACACCAAATCTAGCAGCCTTTTATGAAGCCCTCCCATTTCAGTCAATTCAAGTCACGTAATGATAATGTTTTTATCACTCAACAGGTTCATTATGACTTTGGCTTGAGGAACATCTTGTCTGTTTTGAGAACTCTAGGTGCTGTGAAGAGATCCAACCCAACTGAGCCAGAAAAGACTGTGGTCATGAGAGTTCTGCATGACATGAACCTCTCCAAACTGGTGACTATGACTGATCCAAATCTGTTAGGAAATAACAAGTAATTGGATAAATGTGTTAGTGTGTCACAGATATTTTCATAAACTGACTCTATTCCTGCCTTTCCTTCCATTGATGAAGATGAGCCCCTGTTCATGAGTCTGATAAACGACTTGTTTCCAGGCATCCAGCTGGATAAGGCTGGTTATCCTGAGCTGGAAGCTGCTATTACCAAACAAGCTGAAGAAGCCAGACTGATTGCACACCCACCCTGGATTCTCAAACTTGTACAACTATATGAGACACAGAGAGTGAGACATGGTTAGTCATTATCCATTTTACTTCTATTAAAGTTATAAGAATGAGTTTTGTCATATACCCTGGCTGTAGGCATACACAATGCTGTCCTCACACCATTTGTTCTCTGTGTGTAGGTATGATGACTCTTGGTCCCAGTGGAACAGGAAAGACAACATGTATCCACACTCTAATGAAAGCCATGACAGATTGTGGAAGTCCACACAAAGAAATGAGGATGAATCCCAAGGCTATTACTGCCTCCCAGATGTTTGGCACATTGGATGTGGCCACCAATGACTGGACAGATGGTGTCTTCTACACAATGTGGAGGAAAACTTTAAAGGCCAAGAAGGTGAGAGAGTTACATTAACAAGCAATTTAAAGTAAATGAATGACATGTTTATGTAACCTTTAACTTTGACTCTATTGGCAATAAGCAATTTTCTTAGTCAAATCTTTATGGTGCTCATGACATTTCACTTGTAAATACTTAAAATGCCAATTCAATTGCTCCATGGTCCATGGTAAAACATTTCACAGGGAGAACACATATGGATCATTCTTGATGGTCCAGTCGATGCTATCTGGATTGAAAACCTCAACTCTGTCTTAGACAATAACAAAACCCTCACCCTGGCAAATGGAGACCGAATGCCAATGGCTCCAAACTGCAAGGTGGTATTTGAGCCACACAACATCGACAATGCATCTCCTGCCACTGTGTCTCGCAATGGAATGGTCTTCATGAGCTCCTCTGTTCTGGACTGGCAACCCATACTGCAGGCCTGGCTGCTAAAGATCCCAGCAACACAGGCTGAAGTGCTGCTGGCCTCCTTCAACTCTATCTATCAGGTAACAACTAGACATGTGGGCATTAATTCACATGCTCTCTGATACATAAATTATTGGAGTATAGCATAACTGTTATAACAAGAATATTTAGTTACATTTTGAGAGATATCTAGTAATTTAAAGTGTGTAAAACATCAATATAAAAATAGATCAATACCGCGCTTGTAAACCATTTAAGCCATTATGAATATGAAAAGCTTTATTGATTTTTTGCCATTGCCTAGGGAAAGGTCAGAGAGGATTTTGTACACAGTTTTGAAAAGCCCTCACAGACTATTGACTATTTTTCTCAGGATTTGATGACTTTTGTCTTCACTGTGGTTTCCCCCAAAATGCAGCTGCTTGAGTGTATGTACATCAAGCAAACAATTTATTTATTACAGGTAAACTCTGATGCACAGTCACAATTATTTTAGGGTATCATGAAATAAAGCTTGAGTGGCTTATTTAATTAATATACACTATCAGTTAGAATTTTAGACACACTAAATCGGTTTAATTCATGTTAATGAATGGCAAATGGTGGCTACTTTGAAGAAGTTCAAATATTAAATGGTTCTGATTTGTTCAACACAGGGCCTGTTGCCAACCGTTAAAGAGAAACACCTAACAGCGGCTCACATCAAACGTCTCTTCATATTTGCTGTGATGTGGTCTGTTGGTGCTTTGCTGGAATTGGATGATCGAGCCAAGATAGAGGTATTCCTTAAACAGCACAATGCCAAGTTGGACCTTCCCAGCACACAGGGGGACCAGACCATCTTTGAGTTTGTGGTCAGTGCAACTGGAGAGTGGGATCTCTGGTCTACAAGGGTAAGACCATTATTTGTTAAGTATACTGTTTGAAAACCATTAGTGAACTTTTACAATAGCATGCCACATGCTACAATTTTCCTTATTTTCTTTGTGCCAACCTTCCTGTTTATCTTTTTATTCAGTGCATGAATAAGTCATGATTTTTAAACATACCTTTTAATTGCAATGTCATCATTAGGTGCCAGAGTATCACTACCCCAAAGACACAGTTCCTATGCCTCCATTCTCGTACCCAATGTCGACAATATACGGACTGACTTCCTGATGCAAACCATTATGAAGCAAGGCAAAGCTGTCCTGCTCATTGGTGAACAGGGAACAGCCAAGACGGTCATTATCAAGGTACATGTCTGTTTCAGTTAATCCATGCTATTATCAGCAGAGTAATACATTTGCCTATAATTAATTTCCTGGCTTTGTAGTTTACAATGCATATTTGAAAACTTGAGATTGAACTGGTGTAAATTCAATTCAGCTAAAGGGGCATTCACATTTACCATTGCTCAGCAAAATTTCACAGGTGAAATCCAGTTATTCCAATAGGAATCCACATGATTAATTTAATATGTGGGCTCGTGTTTCGCTCATGTTCAAGTTGGTCATGCAAATTTGCCACGCTTAAATTAATTCTGACGAAACTATGTAATTCAAACTTCCCCACAGGGCTACATGAGCAAGTATGACCCGGAAACGCATTTGAGCAAAAGCCTAAACTTCTCCTCGCCCACTCTGCCTGGCATGTTCCAGCAGACTATCGAGAGTTACATAGACAAACGCATGGGCACCACCTATGGACCTCCAGGTGGGAAGAAGATGACCGTCTTTATTGATGACATCAACATGCCAGTTATCAATGAGTGGGGTGATCAGGTGAGGAGTCACATTCTACTTTATGACTTAATTTGCCATAAATGTTCCCCTTTTGTCCATTTCTTTGAGCACGCTATATATTATATAGATGACCTCAACAGACACGGACTGTAGTTTTGGATTTTAATTTTGTGGGGTCTGTCAAATAACAAGACATAACTAGTAAATGTAATAAAACATTTTAACAAGTAAACAATTATAGAGCACTGCAGTGATGACAAATGTTTGTTAGCCAATCCGGAAGTTTGAATTAGAGGTCTGCGCGGGACTGTTTTTTCCCGCAAGGTTCTATTCCGCACCCACCCGCTCCCGCTATATATTCACTCTTTGTTCACCCGCTGTCCGCTTAGAATAATTTTCTTCCCGACCCGACCGTTCCCGCTAAATTTAGATCTCGATTAGGTGTAATGCACAACGCTAATATACAAAACTGATAAGAAAAAACTAAGAAACATAGTTATTTCAACAAAGAAACATCAAATTTGAAATGTAACGCAGGGAATTCTGGGAATGTCAATTTACGGTTATTCACTGTAAATTATACGGTCTTTTTCACTTCCAAATACGGTATACTACCGTAAAATTAATGTCCAATACATGTAATGTCCAATACAGTTTTTCACCGTATATAGTAGGGGAATTTACCGTTAACCATTTAACAAGATTTTACTGTAGCATTTTTACAGTCTTTTACCGTTAAATTCACGGTCATTTTTTACAGTGTACCCTACCGGTGGTCAATAAGAATAAAGCGCAGATATGCTGTTCTAAATGGACGTCGGGAACGGGATATTGTTAGACCGCCCGCTCCCGTTCAAATTACACCAGAGTTACCGATCGCTACCACGTTTTATTCGGGAATTTAATCCCGCGGCACAAAAAATCCGGTCGGGTCCCGCGGTTACCTAAATACAATAACTGTAGGCTATAAACAAACTACACAAGACTAAGTTTCACTAACGTCACCATCACTAAGCTTCTGACACTTTCAGTCTTTTAAAAAAAATTTCCCTGAAAGTTTGAGCTAGAATAGTTTGCAAGAGTGCAATTAAAAACACAATGAGGCTATGAAAGCGGAATAGTGAGGCCCGATGACATATAATTCCCCCGATAAAAACCCACTGACTTCAGTTTCCGGGCTTTGGCCTACAAAAATATGTCATCCCTACAGCACTCAATAGCATCCTATTTTTCTATGATTGAGCCACCTGTGTTTTTGTTCACCACTCAGATTACTAATGAGATTGTTCGCCAGCTGATGGTGCAAGGAGGTTTCTACAGCCTGGAACGATCTGGGGAATTCAGCAGCGTAGTCGACTTGCTTCTGGTGGCTGCCATCATGATCCACCCTGAAGGTGGCTGCAATGATATCCCCCAACGACTCAAACGCCAGTTCTGTGTGTTTAACTGCACTCTGCCATCCAACTCCTCCATAGATAAGATCTTTCAAACGCTGGCCAGTGGTTATTTTTGCTCAGAAAGAGGCTTCCCATAAGAGGTGTGCTCTCTAGCTGCCGCCCTTGTCCCCACCACCAGGAGAGTGTGGCAAGCGGTCAAAGCTAAGGTACTGCCTTCATAATATGATCAAAAGAGCTATTGCTTATTGAACATGAAATGTAGGGGTGGGAATCTGTAGTCTCTTCCCAATTTGACTTAATTTTGTTCTGAGTCTTTTAAAACATACATGCAGCACACTGTGGTCCAAATGATTAGAAAATGGGGCCCTCTTGTGGTCAGTATGCTTCAAGGTAAACTTTGAGCTGCATTAATATTGTTTAGCTCTTGCAATATATTTTATGTACACTACCATTCAAAACTTTGGGGACAGTAAGATTTTATTTCATTTTTTTTAAAGAAATCAACACATTTATTCAGGAAGGAATCGATGAATTGATCAAAAGTGGCAGCAAAGACTTTAACATTGTAATAAACTTTCCTATTTAAAACAAATGCTCTTCTTTTGAACTTTTTATTCATCCAAGAATTCTAAAAATAAATAAATAATCATGGTTTCTACAAAAATATTAAGCAGAACAACTGTTTTCAGCATTGATAACAGTAATACATTTTGCTAATATGCTGCCAAATCAGAATATTAAAATTATTTCTGAAGGGTCATGTGACACTGAAAACTGCACTGACAATTCAGCTTTGCTATCACAGGAGTAAATTACATTTTAAAATATATTTATTGAAAATTATTATTTCAAAGTGTAATCATATTTCACAATATAACTGTTTTTACTGTATTTTTGATCAAATAAATGCAGCCTTGGTGAGCGGAAGAGAATTCTTTCAAAAACATTTAAAAAATCTTACCGACCCCAAACTTTTGAACTAGTGTATATTAATAAAATAATGATATTATGTTAATATTGTTTTCAGATTCTCCTGCAAAGTTCCACTACATTTTTAACCTGCGTGATCTGAGCAGGATATGGCAGGGGATTTTCACTGTGGGATCATGGAGCAAGGTTTCATAACCCTGGGTAAAAACGGTGCTAACACCGCTTCTAAATTACAAGTGTGAAACGTTCCTCTTCCCAGGGTTAAAAGCAGGGTTTAGAATGTAACCTGGAGTTAAGCGAAGTGAGAAAGGTCTAATAGTGTACTGATACTTTCTATAAATTATTTAAATTTACTTCAATGAATATTTTATCAAATGCTAAAAAAATTTAACATAATTTCTTCCCTTACAGGACATACAATGTAACTAATCTAATTGAGGACCTGAAAGCCCTGTACAGAATTGCAGGTTTGGAAGGGAAGGGCGTGACCTTCATCTTCACAGACAATGACATCAAGGATGAAGCTTTTCTGTAGTACATGAAGAATGATCTGGCATCTGGAGAAGTCTCAAACCTGTTTGCTCGAGACGAGGTGGATGAAATCACCCAAAGTCTTATTCCCGCCATGAAGAAGGATCTCCCACGCTGCCCACCCACCATCGACAACCTCTACAACTACTTCCTGTCCAGGGTGCGCAGTAATCTCCATGTGGCTCTTTGCTTCTCTTCGGTTGGCGAGAAACTGCGTTCCCGTGCCCTGAAGTTCCACGGCCTCATCTCAGGCTGCACTGTGGACTGGTTCCAGCGGTGGCCACGGGACGCTTTAGTAGCTGTGTGGCTCAGCATTTTCTCTCCAACTCTTCACTGCGTTGTTCAGACGAGGTGAAGAAGAGTGTGGTAGAAACAATGGGAATGTTCCAAGACATGGTGGCTGAGATCTGCACCGAGTACTTCCAGCGCTTCAGGTGTCAGACCTATGTGACGCTCAAATCTTACTTGACATTTATAAAAGGATACCAGATGATTTACTTAGAAAAAATTGAACATGTGGGGATGCTTGCGGAGTGAATGAACACAGGTTTGCAATTACATCCATTGCAATTACATCAGAATTGATTTTTTGGCCATTGTTTGTATATTTTTAAAAATATATATATACATTTAAAATATATTTTAAAAAATATACAAAAAATGACCAAAAAATATATTTAGCTAAAATATGTTTCAAAATATATTTTCTACCAATATATTTTTGGCCATTTGGCCATATTTTAAATGTATAAACATATTTTTTTAAAACCATATATATTTTGCCCGTAATATATTTCAGTAAAGAAAATGCATTTACAAATGTCACATTTGAAGAAAATCTTGATTTGTTGTCTATAACACATGTGACCATATAACACATTTGAATAACCTTCAGCAAGGATCATAATTTAAAATGCTATAAAAAAGCAATATTGCAATAAATAAAAATATTAAACATTATTAAAACCTTATAAATCTACTTTTGATCTCTATAGGCCATCTACATTTGTATTTACCCTAAATGTAGGCTAACGTAAGAAATACATTTAGATACATTAAGAAATTAATTTTGGTATACTGTATGAATGTTGAAACTAAATTTATTTTCCAATGAGCTTCACTGTTTGCAATAAATATTGCAATGAAAATGAACCTAATCCAGGAAAGAACGCTCTATGATGCAGCACCAAAGCATCTGTTCATACTCTAAACACTTTGATCTCATCTGCAGGTCTCGAGCGACTCATGGAGGCCGAACAGTCTGTTAATGAGCTTCGTGTGGAGCTGAGAGAGAAGGAGAAGGTGCTGGAGGTGGCTAAACAGAAAGCAGGTGAAGTTTTGCAGGAGGTCACCGCCAAGGCACAAGCTGCAGAAAAGGTGAAGGCTCAGGTCCAGAAGGTGAAAGATAAGGCCCAGGCTATTGTGGATGAGATAGAGGGGGACAAGAAGGTGGCCGAGTCTAAACTTGAGGCGGCCAAACCAGCATTAGAGGCAGCTGAGGGTGCGCTAAAGGTAGATGTCTGGAGCACACTAAATCACCTCGAAAACACAATTTAAAGGGATAGTTCACCCAAAAATGAAAATGTGATGTTTATCTGCTTACCCCCCGGGCATCCAAGATGTAGGTGACTTTGTTTCTTCAGTAGAACACAAACGAAGATTTTTAAGTAAAACCGTTGCAGTCTGTCAGTCATAAAATGCAAGTGGATGGGAATCACGGCTTTGAGAGTCAAAAAAACATACACAAACGAAACCAAATTAAACCCTGCGGCTCGTGACGATACATTGATGTGTAAAGACATAAAACGATCGGTCTGTGCAAGAAACTGAACAGTACTTATATCGTTTTTTACCTCTGATTTTCCGATTAAGTCCGAACTGTCCTGAAAGTATGCTACCTTTCAAAAATCAGACATTAAGATTTTTTTTTGTGGTTTTCTTATGCTCATTGAATAGAAAGTTCAAAAGCATTAAAAGCAACCAGGAATATCGCAGTCCCTTTTTTGCAGCAGTGGAAGAAAGAGATGAATATCCACCGCATCCCTTACAGCGAGGTACATCCTGAGTCTTTTTCATTTAATTCAAATTTCATTTAATTTCAGCAGCAACAACTTCTTATTCCTTCAAGCTTGTATGAGATGTTGTTTTTACAGTTTATTAATCATATAAAATGGTTCTCACGATTTCCTGCACAGAACCTGAATTTGATCAGTATGCTGGTGGATAATGCAACTATAGGAGAATGGAACCTGCAGGGTCTCCCCAATGATGACCTGTCCATTCAGAACGGCATCGTCCTAACAAAGGCTTCTCCATATCCTCTGCTCATCGATCCACAGGGCCAAGGCCAGATTTGGATCAAGAACCGTGAAAACAATAACGAGCTACAGGTACTGATTTTAATCTAATTTTATAGTTTGATTATATTATCATTACTGTAATTATCAGTGTAAATAAATCAGTCAGTGTAGCAACTTTGAACAAAAAGAAGTGGGCTTGGGCTTTAGCTGTCAATTAAGCAAAAAGACTTAGTCACTGCAACTACGTCAGCTGTTTTTTGTTTGTTTTGTTTTGTTTCTTTTTTTCCCGTCAGGTGACATCTCTAAACAGCAAATATTTCCGAACTCACCTGGGAGACTGCCTGTCCCTGGGTAAACCTTTGCTCATAGAGGATGTTGGGGAAGAGCTTGATCCCGTGCTGGATAACATTCTGGAGAAGAACTTCATAAAGTCTGGAAAAACTTCTAAAGTAAGTCATGTGACTGTGACGTGACTTCAAGAATAAATTATATCGTTTTTTTTACATTTTAACGTTTTTACACTTTATGTGACACAAGACACATGCCTGGTCTCAAACTTCTCTGGGCTTTAGTAGTCCAAACTAAGACATTTTCTCTTGTGTTAGGTTAAAGTCGGGGACAAAGAAGTGGATGTAATGGGTACATTTACTCTGTACATCACAACTAAACTAGCCAACCCTGCATACAGCCCAGAGATCAATGCTAAGACAGCAGTGGTGGATTTTACCGTCACTTTGAAGGGTTTGAATGACCAGTTACTCGGCAGAGTCATTCTCATAGAGAAAAAGGCAAGTCTGAGTCAGCTATTTTAATATCATTAATATACTATTGTAGTTTTTAAATATTATTTTTAAATTATTTTTCATTTCAAATATTGTCAAAGTTTTAGTAATTCCGTTGTCTTTTTTTAATTTTGGTGGTCATTTAATTGTCATGTAATTTTATTAATTTTTATTTAAGTTTTAGTTTGAGTAATTTTAGTACTTAAACTAAACAAAAATTAGAAATGTTGATTTAGCAACTAGTTGAAATAAATTAGTATTTTATATTTTATCTTATGTCAGTTAACACTTATTTTATTTCAGTTAATAAAAATGATTTTTAATAGTTTTAATTTTAGCTTTAGTTTTAATTAGCTATAATAACCCTGCTCTGATATACAATACATTTTAAATATTATAAATTAATGAACTAGATTTTGCATTCTGTGCAAGCAAGCAATAAATAAATAAATAAAAGCATAGCTTTCAGATTTAATATTGATTTAATCAATTATTTTCCAATCAAGGAAATGGAGGCTGAACGAGTGAAGCACTTGGAGGAAGTGACATCGAACAAGCGGAAGATGCAGGAGTTGGAGAGCAATCTTCTGTACACGTTAACCAGCATTCAGGGCTCTCTAGTGGAGGATGAGTCTCTTATTGAGGTGCTTAGAGTCACCAAGACTATTGCACATGAGGTACTTTCTTCAGTTATAGTCATATGCTTTTAAAATGACTTATTAAACTGAATCACAATTCTGTTTTGATAGCTAAAATCTCCTGCCATCCCATAGGTGAGTCAAAAGCTAACAGTTGCTGCAGAGCAGTGTTGCCAGATTGGAAATGTCCAAGTATCGTACCAGGAGTTCAGAATTATCGTATTTGGAAGAAAATTATCGTACACAAGTCAAACATTCAGAATACAGCTATTTATCTAGATGTTACAGCTATTTATCCTTTTCAGCACTCATTTTCAGTACTTTATTGCTAAACTATCGACCTCAGCTTTGAAAAAAAACTGACCTAAGTGCCACAGGAATGTTAACTTGTGCTCGTGAGAGAGAGTCATTCTCCACGATGATTGGTCGAGAAGACGTGAGATGAGATGAAAGACATGCGTAACACGTTCATGTCTCCTCACAATCATGAAGGTGCACATAAGGTAGGATCCACACAGCTAGATCAAGGAGTATAGAAGCCCTATGATTACAACGACTATCATTTGGTGTCACAAAATTCTGAAATTATCATACATTATGGTATTATTGATCGTACATCGTACAGAGGTCAAAATTATGGTACAAATACGATAATTATCGTACGTCTGGCAACACTGCTGCAGAGACCGAAATTAACATAAACCACACTCGTGAGGAGTACCGTCCAGTGGCAACCAGGGGGAGCATCCTCTATTTCTTAATTGTGGAGATGAGCCTGGTCAATGTGATGTACCAAACTTCACTACGCCCGTTTCTGGGCATCTTTGACATGTCGATGGAGAAGTCGCCAAAGTCCCACATTACAGCTAAAAGACTAGACAACATCATGGAGTATCTCACTTTTGAAGTGTTTCAATATACCGCTCGAGGACTCTATGAAGATCACAAGTTCCTTTTTACGCTGCTTCTGACTTTAAAAATAGACCTACAAGCCAAAATGTTTCCCACAATGAGTTTCAGACCTTCATCAAAGGTTTGAACCATAATGTTTTGGCAGATGTTGTTTTTTCTCAATATCACAATTCATTTTAACAGCAGTTAGCTTCAATATAATCAGACAATATTGTCCATTTAAGAACTTATTTCAGGCCAAGTCATTTTTTTTTTACCTTCTTGCAGGCGGAGCATCTCTGGACCTAAACTCTGTCGAGCCCAAGCCAAGGCACTGGATCCTGGACACAACGTGGCTAAATCTAGTGCAGTTGTCCAGCCTGCCTCCCTTCACTGCTCTCCTAACCCAGGTGGCCCGCAATGATCGTGCCTGGAAGAGCTGGTTTGATGAGGCCACACCAGAGGAGACTCCTCTTCCTGATGGTTATGAGAGCCAACTGGATGCATTCCGCAAACTGCTGCTGATACGAAGCAATTGTCCTGACCGCACCATTGCACATGTGCAGGAAAACCTTTTTTCTGGGTTTAAATACTTTCTCCTGTGTAAGTTTAAGATGCAGAGCAATGCTATTTTAGTGTCATTACTGTACTATCTTAGTATTTACGAATATTTTTATGAATATTACTTTTTATTTTTAAATTTTCAGTTTTCATTTTAGTTTGAAAGTTGTTGTAATTTTGTTTTGTTTCAGTCATTTTTATTCGTTTTTGTTTTCTAAAATATGTCTTGTTTT
Source organism: Sinocyclocheilus rhinocerous (assembly GCF_001515625.1). Lineage (NCBI taxonomy): Eukaryota > Metazoa > Chordata > Actinopteri > Cypriniformes > Cyprinidae > Sinocyclocheilus > Sinocyclocheilus rhinocerous. The sequence goes on along the minus strand of NW_015666162.1, from coordinate 42,126 downwards.
CATTAATTTTTTATTTCAGTTTTAGTTTAGTTATTTTCAGTTAGTTTTAGTAGTTTTAGTACTTCAACGTAAACAAAAAAATTTATATTTTGCTTTCACAACTAACTGAAAATAAATACATTTACGTTTTTTATATTCTATTTTATTTCTGTTAACATTTCTGTTAACATGTTATATTATTAGTTTTAGTTTTAGGCAATGAAAACAACACTGATGCAGTGTCAAATATATAAGAGGCATTGACAATTGTTGATTCAACCACTTGAATCAACTAATGAGTTAAACGCATACTGTAGCTTTCTCAGTACACCTGTTCACCCCCCATCACTCACTGGATTATGTGAGATACTATTTTAACGGCAACACTAACATGTACTGTGGTGAAATATTAATTGTCCAAAGATTTCATATTACATGTAAAGACAAGATTAAGAAATTGAATCTTACTGTAATGTGATTCTTGATTTGCAAACACTGTCTCACTATTGGTAGTGATTAGTTTAAATTTCAACTTTGAATATTGTGTTTAAATAACCATTAAATTTAATAAGCATATAATATTAATTATTTATAGCATAACAGCATGCATTTATCTCTAACAGCTGCTGAGACAAATTCAAAGCAGTGACAAGAAGTCACTGACCTCTCACTGACCGTGTGTGTGTTATTCACAAGACTAAATATAGAGAATGCATGCTAGGAAGTCTTTAATTATCATTTCTCTCTTTGAACTAATTGAGAAATCAACAGATACTTTCAAGTATTTAAAATGAATCAAGTGTATTAAACTTGTTTCTTGAATTTCAGTATAATTTTGTTCCTTGTTATTCTGTGCTAGGCACGTAAATACATTGCTGAATCAATGGGGTTGAAGTATGCAGAGGGAGTGATTCTGGATATGGATGCCATGTGTTCAGAAAGTGATAAGAGGATACCTCTAGTTTGCTTCCTGTCTATGGGTTCTGATCCCACAGATAACATAGAGAGACTCGCTAAGTCAAAGGTATGAATAATTATTATTCATCATTACACGCTTTTCTAGAATACTTGATTCTGATTGATCAGTTGGGGCATTCTGAAGTCAAATATTTGTATGTCAAACAATTTGTACAGACTGGTGCCACCTTCATATTAATTTGCAGTCTCACTTAAATTAATTTAACTCATTTAAAATATAACTTGATGTGAAGGTTTGATGACGTTTGAGATCCAAATTGCTAAACAGTTTTCTTGTTGTTTTTCAAGGTGTTCCTTGCAGGCCTATCTCCATGGTACAGGGACAGGAAGTACATGCAAGAAGGCTTCTGGCCCAGAGCATGTCTGATGGAGGCTGGTTACTTCTGCAGGACTGCCATCTGGGATTAGAGTTCCTGGATGAAGGTTTAGAGACAGTTACTACAACAGAGAACATCCATGACAATTTCAGGTTGTGGGTGACCACAGAGGTGCACCCTAAGTCCCCCATTAACTTCCTGCAGTCTTCAATTAAATTCACCAACGAGCCTCCGCAAGGTAGAGAAGGGGAAAATTCTGCTGTTACTTCCTCATTTGCTAGATTTATCATTATTGTTATCAGAATATCTTTCTGGTTCTTTACATTCAACATCAACATGTCATTAAAAATAAATAAATAAAATAGGAAATTAAACACTAAGTATGCAGAGACAGATAATGTGGGTTAATGATCTGCGATGCAGGGATGAAGGCCGGACTCAAGCGGACATACAATAGTGTGACCCAGGAACAGCTGGAGGTCTCCAACATGCCTCAGTGGAGACCTCTTTTCTACGCTGTGGCCTTCTTCCATACCACAGGTCAGGACAGCTGAACATTTTTAGTTTTTCATAAACTCATAAAGCCCCATTTGGGATACCCTACCCCTTAAAGAATTTAAAACAATATAATAAATATTATTTATAATATATTCAATAACATAAACATTATATTATTTATTATTAACAAATTCTATTAAAAAAGTATGATTTCAGCAGAGCCATTTAAGACCTGTTGTCCCCATTGTCATATTCCCTCTAAAGGAGAGACGCAAATTTGGCCACTGGTGGTGGTTGAGGAGAGACCCCCCCCCCACATGATTGTAAAGTGTTTTGGGTGTACAGTAATACACAATAAAAAGCGCTATATAAATGCATCATTCATTCATTCATGCATTCAAATTTGGTGCGCTTGGCTGGAACATTCCCTATGAGTTCAACCAGGCTGATTTCACCTCCAGTGTCCAGTTTGTGCAGAACCACCTGGATGATATCGACATCAAGAGGGGAGTGAACTGGACTTGCCTGCGATGCATGCTGGGAGAGGTACAGTTTAGACCTGCCATTGTTTTTTGGAGGGGTTTTTTTACCGTTACTTTTCTTAAATGACAACAACTCAATGACATATGCAACTGTCAAATGCGACCTCCAGTGGACACAGCCTCCGAAATGAGACGCAGCTTTTAGCAACATGCTGTATTTTTACTATTGGTTCTGTAGGTGCAGTATGGTGGACGTGTCACAGATGATATGGACAAACTCCTGCTCAATACATTCGCCCGAATCTGATTTAGTGAGAACATGTTTGGGGACAAGTTCTGTTTCTATAAAGCATATACTATACCAAAGGCCAAGATGCTACAGGATTACCACGCACATATCGATACTCTACCATTGGTTGATACGCCTGAGGTGATACAAATAATTATCATTATTATTTTCTATGGGGTTTGATGGGGCAGCTGGGTGGTCCCAGAACCTATAACCTATTGATTTTAATTTCATCCAATAGGTATTTGGCCTCCATCCCAGTGCTGACATCACCAGACCAACATGGCTAATGAAACCCTGAGCACCATAATCAACATCCAACCCAAAGACAGCAGCAAGTGAGTCGTCTGTCTAGAGAATGGCCAATGAGATGCTAGAAAAACTTCCTGCTGACTATGTGCCACATGAGGTGAAGATGAAGATGAAGTCTATGGTAAGTCACTAGTGTCAATCAACTATCGTGGGAGGGGCCTGTGCAGAACTACGTCATTCTAACAGGAATCTCAGAAGAGCCTGATTTGAGAAAGGGGATTTTGAAATAGGGATTTAAAAAAAAAACACTGGGTGGATTTTTATCATTATAGGATGGATGTGTACACACACTTCCAACACACATTTATGT
>NW_015666162.1:29525-38901 GCF_001515625.1 Sinocyclocheilus rhinocerous | reverse complement strand
TCTTGTCTTCCCCTGCACCGGAGTCGACACAATGGCGTACTGATGACAGCTCACTCAGGGCGGGTCTAAGGTAAGACGGCCTTGTCAATCAACTATCGTGGGAGGGGCCTGTGCAGAACTACGTCATTCTAACAGGAATCTCAGAACAGCCTGATTTGAGAAAGGGGATTTTGAAATAGGGATTTAAAAAAAAAACACTGGGTGGATTTTTATCATTATAGGATGGATGTGTACACACACTTCCAACACACATTTATGTTCAAACAACTTGTAAAGTGAATTTTGCATCCGATGTCCCCTTTTAATGTAGACCATAAACTTTCAAATGACTCTATGCAGGTGAGGAGTAACCTACAAAAAATGGGAGCGTTCCAGCCCATGACTATATTTCTTCGTCAAGAGCTTGACAGAATGCAGCGCGTCATTGGTTGTGTCCGCAGTACCCTCACTGACCGTAAACTTGCCATTGATGGTGAGTTCTGGAAACTTTCATCCACAGTACAGAAAATTAATTCATGGTTTTAATAATAATAAGAGAAATATTAACGGGTTAGTTCACCCAAAAATGAAAATTAGCCCATAAATTACTCACCCTCAAGTCATCCTAGGTCAGGGGTAGGCAAGTTCGACACGACTCCAGGGGGTGAACAAAGGCCTCCTGTAGCGAATCGATGCGCTTTTGTAAGAAAACTATCCATATTCAAAATGTAATAATCACTTTAATGTAGCTTGCGCCAACAGTTGTACACAGAAGCAGCTCCGGGCAGATGACGTATGAGGTTGGCTTTGCACATGCGCCACTCAGAAGTGACAAACGCGGAAAATTTTAATGAAAACAGAAAATATAAAAATAAATATTAATAAATTTAATATTAATACAAATGTTAATATGTCAATTATACTAAAATAACACTGGTTGGTAGGTTATCCTAATTTAAAGAAGTTAAAAATTATATATATTTACAATGAATTTTAAGAAACAAATGTAAACAATTCTAATTATTATTATTATTATTTAGTTTTGTCTTAACAGAACAATCTTTAAAAAATTCTTTTTTTTGTGAATACAAAATATTCTAAACTTTTTTTCTAGACCCAACTCAGTCAGTGACTTTATCAGCAGTCTTAATTCCGCTAGTATTTTTCCCATTCATTAACATGTTTTATGATCTAGACAGACCGTGAAGCACTGCAAATGACATATAAAAAAAGATAACAGTCCAATATAGGGTGGGCATATGTGTCATTTATATGGGACATGTCCTGGCCATGATTTTTATATTGCCTAAAACATCCAAAGTAGTTTGACCAATAACATGCAGGTATTGTACATAATCGACCAATCGTGGCGCGTCACGCGTGAGAAAGATCAAAGCGATGCAAATGCACGCATGTGTTTGTTCGTTCGTTCGACTTGAAGCTGTGCACCGATCGTTGTATGACACCAAAGTACCGCGAGAGTGATTTGAAAGCATAAGGAGCCGTCTGCACTGCTCTCTAATAGCTCTCGTGAGATAATGTCATACAACGATCGATCTGCATACAAATGGCCCGTATAGTCACCCTAGTCCAATATAAAATTCTCTGCCTGATTCAGAATTGTGGGTAGTGTAGTTCTTTACAAAGGAATTGTCTATTATACCCGTTTAAAAAGAAAATACAGAAGCACATCCCATCATGCAGTGCTAACATTCAGGGATCTTCCAAAACCATGTCAACTAATCTGTCATGTATAACTGTCTTCATTTACAAAGCCATGATATAGGTGTGATCTTGTTTGGTAGGGTCTCTTTACACCGTTGCCGGTTGTACATGTGTATGTGGTGAGCAGCACCACAGAAACCAAGAAGGCGCCCATTAATCTGTACAAGAAACCAAGACGAACTGACCTGACATACATCTTTTCACTGTTGCTCCGGAGCAGCCAGAACCCAAACCACTGGACACTGAGGGGAGTCGCTTTGCTCTGTGACTGTACATAAACCCAAAATCTGGTCCAGAGCTATTTTCACTCAAGAAGCGAGATAAAAATATTTAGTTTTTTCCCCCCTCTTGTTTGAAAGCAGCAATAAAAAAGTTTAAATATACACAATTATTTGCACATGCAGCTGAATGTAACAGTTTTCTTTGAACTATTCAGAAATGCCTCTATAGTAGTCTACTATCTGGGATTGCTATTTTTGCAGAGCATTTATGTTCATTCACATTAACATAATGTGCAGCGGTGTCCGAACTATGTGTATATATGATGAAAATAATATATAGAAGAAACATAATTGTTGCATTACAACTAGTGATCTTGAGTGTAGTATTCTTTATTCACACATGCATTTATCAAGCATATCATAAAGCTCAAAGTGTGATTAAAACAAACAATGTAAAATGTAAATGCAATCTCATGGTGCAATCAGTCCAGGATTTGTATCATCAGTACAACCATGTTGTCGGTGACAATTTTCTCCATCCCCCAATAAAAAAGGTTGGACACCTGCATAATAGGAAACAAAAAGTGCCATACAGCAACACTTTATTTTACTACTGAGATCCTTAGAATTCAGACTGACTGCAAAACTCTTATAATCAGTCTTGATTACTAATACACTAAATGCATTTTTCCCAGAAACTCTTCAGAAACCAGCTGTTAGAGTTAATATGTTTATTTAAAAATTTTGACTGCAAAAGTTGTTTTTCAGAGTTTACACAGAATGGCACAGAAAAAATATTGTTTATAAATGACTTGTCTGCACAGTTAGTTATATTCCAAAAACCACTACAACATCTAAATTGAAAAATTTAATTCTAAACTCATTCACTGTTGACATGCTGGATGTCAGTCGACACCAGAATATATGTGAAGTTCTCCAGAGAAAGTCCAAAATGCACTTCTCTGTGAATTATTTGTAAATTCAGCTATTCAAAGAAATTTCTTAAAAATATTTTTACACACACCTAACAAATAATGTCAATTCGTAAATTTGTCAATTCCTATCATCTCCTACCTTGATTTTTCATGATGCTGCATCCACTCCCATAGGTGGCAGTATAAAGAAGAAAATCATTGAGTACACCATGTTTTTAGCTTAACTTAAATTAAAAACCATAGCCTAGTCATCTCAGTACATTGGTTTAACATTCATAACCCTTCATAGTCCATAAAAGATGTAAACAAGAAAATCCAAAAAAAAAAAACACCTCTGGGTATTGCTTGTAACGTACAACTTCCTTATTTCGTTCATTCAGTTGTCGTAAGAACCATCCACTTATCCACACACTTAGAAGCAAGATTTTCCCAATCTTTCCACCTTCAAGTTCTTCATAATCAAATTCATATCTGTACATTAGTCTTTCCCAAATGTGACTGTCAAGGCTTGCCGCTTAAGAAAGCTGCTTCATATCATACATTGGCACTTCCGATTCCTCGCCCTTGCCCTCATCTGGACCTTCTTGTTTCTCCGTTGGCTCGGTGTAGGCCACACCAGGGCTGGCCTTGCGGCCCTTCGGTGGTGGGATGGGTGCCGTTCCTTCCGTGGTCCCTTCAGCTCCCTCCTGACCTTCAGCCACCGTCCTTTCCTTCTTCAGGTTGAGTTTTGCTGGCACGGTTTTCGTGATGGTTTCCTTGAAACGCTCACCAGACTGTTTCAGCCGTTCCCCAGACTGGCGGATTTTCTCACGTCGTTCGGTCGTTACTATGCGCTCACCCAGCTTGTTAACCTTGGTGCCCAGATTCTCTTTGGTCTTAGTCATGTTCTCACGGGAGAAGGTCTGCTTCAGGCTTTCGATGCGCTTCAGGCCGGTCTTCTTTAGTTTGGCAGCAGTAGACGAGTCGGCCTCCTCAACGACCATGTATTCCTCATCCGAGTCGGGAAGCGGAGCCTCCGGGACATCTGGGTCTATGGGAGAGTCTCCACCTGTTGCTCCCTTTGTAGATGCTTTAGGAGCAGCTACAGCTGGGACCTCATTATCTCCCTGTGGGAAGAGAATACATTTATCATAAATTTACCATACTTTTACCACGTATAGCACAGCTGAGACCTTAAATCAAATGGTTTTAGACTATTTAAAAGATAAAAAAAAGAAAAGAAAAAAATGCACATAATGAACAACCCATCCCATGAGTGTAACAGTGGGGGTCTCCAAACTCGGTCCTGGAGTGCCCTGCAGAGTTTAGCTCCAACCCTAATTAAACACACCTGAACCAGCTAATCAAACCATAGTAATGAATGGGAAGTGCCGTAAGCTGAATCCCAGCTGTCGCAAAAAGTCGTGGTAAACTCTAAAAAGGGTTCAATCCAAAAGTATTGTTTACTGTAAAACATGTTGAAGATTAGCAGATAGGCTGTCGATTCATTAAATGATAAGCTGTTTCCTCTAAAAAGCTGTTTATTCAGCATAGTGAAGCCACTCCTCCATTGACATCCATTAAAAAAAAACAGCCTCTGGTCTCCTTTCCCACGTACTGCCAGACCGGAAGCGTTAGCTTTAGCCGTTATGCTTTTTCGGCTAATGGTAAGAGACTGAGGTCTCTGCAGAGCAAAAGTGTGCGTTTCTTTTGTGGGTGTTTTCAAACTGCAGGGTGTTTTTCAATCATGCAATCAAAATGATCCCCCTTACCTAACCCCACCCCTAAACCTACCGTCACTATGACATCAGCCAATCAGGAAACATGGTCTAAAAACGCCCCAATCTGGTAACTCCCATTACTTTCCTGCAGAGACCTATACACTTGGAATACGCGGTTATCGGTCCGCCAATCAGAATCAAGTATTCCAAAGCCGTTTAATAACTTGCCGAAGCCGAAACCCAGACGACGATGAAATAATTTCACATTTGGTGTGGGTTCACCATTTGATATCAAACATAATGTAAGGTAAAATATGGGTTCTAAGCAAAGTTGAGAATAACAGTAGGCTATTCAAATAAAAAAATTAAAACCTTAGGCAATATCTGCACAGCAAACTGTTGCGCTGTGAATCTGTACACGTATCGGATTGCACAGTGGTTTGCAAATAAAGATCAGGTACATTTTAAATCAGTTTCGAAAGAGTTTAGATTACATTAATAGTGTGCTGTTGCACAACTCGCACATAACATTAACCTATCATAGCTCAGTATATAAAAAGGCTAATAGCTATAAGTGAATCAAGTTACGTGACTCACTCAGTCATGGACTCAAACCAGTTAAGTTACCACTTCTGATAAATACTGCGCTTTATACACGAACAAAATGAACATTTTTATATATATGAAAAAGACTATTGATAACAAACGGCCAGTGTTCAATCGGTTATTAAAGACTCTGTGGACAGCTTTTTTAACCATCACTGAGACAGACGCGATAGCACTATATTAGGACATGAAGCTTCAGTTCAGCTCTCAGAATAACTCTGAACAAATCTGTCAGCTGTTCTCCTCACGGTACAAGAGATCATCAAACCCATGGGCACTAATTAAAAGTAAGATTGTTAGAGAAAGAAAATATTAACCAATTTGAGTACACTAGTTGCCTATTGATCCTCAAGAAAATTGTCTATGATATGGAAAATGGAGAACACTAGCCTATTTCCTATGATAAATCTTCAGAAAATTAACATAAATTTTCAACTAAAACACTGTAATTATGTATCTGAAAACATAACAGTAAATTGAATTTTATTTGAGTAATGCAGTGTCTTAAATTCAAACCTACCTACAGAATATTTGCAACGAACTTGCAGCTTTTACTATCATAGTTTCAGAAAATCCTCTCTTAAAAATTTATGAAAACATTATGGTATTATTAAAAAGGTTTTAGATAAATTGTCAATCATTTTATTTTTAATCCTATTTTTTAAATTGTTATATCCTATTACTATTGGGCTATTTAAAACCTAAAAAAATAAATAAATAAATAATAATAATTGTGCTGATTTTTATTAATTTAATGCATTATTAAGTGCTTTTGTACACAGTAATTGGGCTGTCACAATACAAGCTCCCAAATAATTCTCAAGCTATTTCAAACAATAGCAGATCCATTGCAGATGTATGAAACAGTATTTCCACATTTAGCAATGAAACATTCCTCCATGATGTCATAATTCTGTACTCAATCTGATTTCGGACATCTACGTTTTAAACAACAGCGGTATTCCAAATAAGGCTTCATAGTTCATTCTCTTATGAACTAAAGAGTGTATAATAATTCATTTTTACTCCTTCATGGATCACATTACATGGTTTATCTGAGTGTTACTCCAGACATCCTGCCACATATCAGATAAAATGGCCGCCAACCTAATCCTCCATTCTCAGTGGGGACTGGCAGAACATTCCTGCTGTATTGCTTTTGGCTGTAGGCCACATGACCTTCTAATGTACCAGGATTTATCTTGGATCACCTTGTATCTTGAAATAATCTGTCTTATCTTTGATAACCCCCTTTGCTCAAGTTGAAATGTTGTAGGACAAGCTCGAAGAGTCAAAAATGATCAACCATGATTGAAGGAAAATGGTCTGGTATTGTAAGGTATACTTCCAAAATTACACCTGATTTAGAGATCCAAACTTCATATGGAACCCAGAAAAACCCAGTCCAAAAGCTGAAATGTTGTAGGACAAACTAAGAGTCAAAAAACAATCGATGCATGGAGTTTCAGCCATGAGCAAAGGAAGAAGTTCCACTATTCTAAGGTACGTTTCCAAAATTGGACCTGCTTTAGAGATCCAACCCCAAAAATCCAGTCCAAACGAAAACATTTGCATGCCAGTAAAAGCAAAGAGTCTTACCTGGTAGATGACGACACGAAACTTGTTCTTGTTCAGCAGCTCGACTTGGGTTTCCTCCACCTTCTTGACACGTATGTTCTGCTTCTCCACCCGTACACGAACGTCCTTGACATGGCAGCTGACCTTGCGTGTTTTCTCTAGAAGTTTCTCCACGGTGCTACTCGTCGCCGTGTGCTCCTTCGTCAACTTCACCACGTCCGCCTGGATGGTCTTTACGGTGTTCTCCAGCTCCAGCTGCCGCTCCTCCATGCGTTGCTGGCACGCCTGCACATTGTCTATGATCCCGGACACCCTCTCCAACAGAGTGAAGATGTTCAGGGCGCTGGGCTCGTCCACCACATCTGCCAGTCCCAGTTTGTCGGCCATGCTTGTCCTTGTAACCCAGTGAGGACCCTAGACTAGAACTGTCGAAGGTCCTGCTTTGGTGGATTTCTGTTGGTGCACAAGGGGTTATGGGGTGGGTTGCTGGATTATGGGGCCGTGGTGGGCCCTGGAAGACGCTTGGATGAGACGGACTCGCCCTCTGACTGGAGCTTCATGGACGTTCTGGAGAATATAGAAGCTCCACCCTTCCTGTATATGGGGAACACAAGGTTCAAAGGCCAGACACACAGGGATTGACTGGAAAAGAGGGCAGAGGGGTTGGAAGGAGGCACCAAACCAACTCGCCATGAATTCAGCGTTATAAATATCCACAGTAAGGTGACACGTTGTCATTTTTAGAAGATGCATGTGCAGCTGAGATAATGGAAACCCCCTTCGTTCTCAACCGCACTATTTATTTTACAAAGAGCTATGTTTCCTCAATGAAAAGCTAATGGCATGGTCATATTTTGTTAAAAATAATAGCACAAACAATACCAAGATGTTCTATCACTGATAGTCACCTGATTGTCCAACTTTGGACAAAAGGTTTCAGCTTTACCATTACCAAGTTTGGGAAAATTCACAACTGAGGGAGCAATTTGCCTACAACCATGTCCACAATGCTTTAAGATCGACCTCAAGCATGGTTTTGTCATCCACGTTGTGACCTGGGGAAGATGATCCACCTTAAGATGGACTGTCCAAACCCGTGAAATGATGGCACCAGCTGCAGTCTATTCTTAAACCCTGAGCCGTCTATAATTACTCATCACTCATGTCATAGCTGAGCGAGGCTTACTTAATTCTCCAGAACTCTTCATTCAGCTGATACTCGACACCACTTTCCTACACACGAAATCTCATGTGAGCAAACAGTCAAAGTTTTGTGGTCAGATCCTTTTTCTGCAAATAGCTGCTTCTCGATGCAATCTGTCATTTTAAAATTCGAGAACCCAAGATGTCACACTTAAAGGGATAGTTCACCCAAAACCAAACCTTTATGGCTTTCTTTCTTCTGTGGAATACAAGAAGATATTTTGAATCATGTTTTTGTCCATACAACTGACATTTTTCAAAATATCTTCTTTGTGTTCAACAGATAAAATGTCATACAGGTTTGGAACTACATGAAGGTGAGTGAATAATCCCTTTAAGACATCAAGATCCGTTTTAAAATTGTACAGATGTCCAAACTGGTTCAAACCTGAAGTCTTGACACATGATGCTAATGATTATAAGATGTCAAATTACAAAGTACTTGAACTGGATACTTAAAATTAGATTACTCAGAGAGATCGTATGACTTAGCACAGGCCACATCTGAATTACTCGAGGTTTAACAACTAACTTTACACACTGTCTGTGTGTACAGCCATCAAAAATATCTGTAAGACAGAATTAAATTTTATTAAATCTACAGCACTGGACACAGTTTAACAAGTCATGCGATATGCAGTTCATAGAATTAAATTAATGTCAATAATGTTTGTTTCAACATTAACAACACCGATAACATTAGAACATAAAAACTACAAACATTTCAACATTGATAAGTATAGCTAGTCAAACACGTTGCATTTCATTCTCTGGAATTCCCTTCAAAAGAAACTGGAAACGTCATCACTTCGTCGGCGCACTTGTTCATGTCCAATTCAATTTGGTGTTCAGCTATGTTTGATTTGAGGAAATAAAAATCAAATCAAAGGGGGCAGTTAAAGACAGTTCAGAGTTAATATTTTCAGTAAAGAAGCACATTCCATGAAAATCGAGGACGTCCGTTTTTGTGGTACAGTTTGTGTGCCGAGAGTTACATTTAACAATATGTGAAAAAAAATGGTACCACAATCTAAAGGAAAAAAAGCTTTTATCATTCATTTGACAGTGTTTGTCACTGACATCAAGTACCTAAAATGTCCTGAAAGCAAGAAAACAATAAGGCACCATCCAATAAAATAAAAATAAAATTTAAATGGATAATAACCTTATTGTCCAGAGTCAAGAAAGCACAAAACAAAAAAGCACATTAAAACTGTAATCCACTCGGTACAAAAAGTATAAAAAATAAAAATAAAAACAAGCTACATCATCCTTGAAGAGGCATTTGATGAAAAGTTCTGCTTTTGCCGTCTTCCACGATTGTTCTTAGGACATTTCCTGTAAAAAAAATAAATAAATAAACAATAAATAAATACAATTTTATGATATATATATATACAGTATATATATAAATAAATATATTATATAT
>NW_015666162.1:14755-29306 GCF_001515625.1 Sinocyclocheilus rhinocerous | reverse complement strand
ATATATATATAAAATGTTTATCTAATAAACCAAATGTTATTGTAGTGAAATGTTATTGATTTTTTTCCTCCAGGACTTACCTGGTAATACACATGACAACTGCCACAATAATGGCAATCTGCACGGCTCCAATGATAGCAGCTATGAGCACATAATGAAGTTTCTGACCACTGGGTACGACATACAGGATGTTAAAGTCAGCGATCTCATCACACTGTGTCCCCGTGTAACCTGAATCACACCTGTGGAAATACAAGAAACCATCTGAAACTCATTTTCCAACCAATGTCCTTTTTTAATGAACACCTGAAAGGATGCACACGGTTCTGTGCAATCAAATACGAGACGCTCACTGGCAGGAGGCGATGCCGTAATTAAATTCACACTGGCCATGAACGCAGAAGTTGGCGTAGTCGTCCGTGCAGGGAACGGGCTTCCAGCCGTATCCTTTTCCTTCACCGGCTTTTGCTGGGTCTAAAAATACAACAATCGTTTTTAAGCTCCATTGTTGAAAGTAGCAGATTTAGCTTTGTTTTAACACTTAAATATACAGCACTATAAGATTGAGGACTGCAGTTTATTAAGGGTATGTGACAGTTTGATGCATTTTAGAAGAAATGTTTCTTAAGCAGCAAATCAGTATGCTAGAATGATTTCTGAAGGATCATGTGACTCTGAAGACTGGCGTAATGATGCTGAAAATTCAGCTTTGCATCCCAGGAATAATAAAGCAATAAGCCCTGTGAAGCCGTGGTTTACAGTGAATTTATAACAGCTAAGGGGCGTTGATAGGCACGACCTAACACGCGAAGCGGAGTGCCTAAAACCCCCTTAGCTGTTATAAATTCGGTTATTCCATATACGTAGTAAGGTTTCACAAAATAAAACAGAGCAAATAAAGTGTAATGATATTAATAAAAACAGTATTCTTCCACCAAACAATGTAGTTCCTCAGAATCAGTTGTTGTTGCAACAAAGTGGTTGCCAAGCAACAGGCAAACGTAAACAAAGGTGTATGTTTGTAGTGTAATTTACAACAGCTTCGAACGTGGCTCAGCCAATCAGAATCAAGGACCGGAACTCTCCGTTTTATAAATTACATTTTAAAATATATTTAAATAGAAAAGAGTTTTTTGTTTTTTTTTAATTGTAACATATTTAACAATATTTTTGAATCTATACTCTATTAAATAAATTCAGCCTCGTGAGCATAAGAGACTTTATTCCAAAGAAAAAAAAATCTCTCTGAAACGACTTCCCTTTTTGATTGACATCACCAAACTCTTATTTTTCAGCCCCTCCCCTCCAACCATGTCATATAGTGATACTTTTCACTATCCAATCAATTCCAAGTGGATAAAAACATTAATTTTTCTCATTAGATATTCTTCACCCTGAAATATTTCACATTATGGAAGTGATTAAAAGATGAAGATGATAAGAAATGTACTTACCAATCAATTCTGGCTTGTATGGAAGTCCAGCTTCAGTTTTCTTAGCTTTGTCTTTATCTAAATGATAAAAAACAAACGTAAAAATCTCACGTAAAAACCTGGGACTGTTTGGCTTGATGCATTATCTGCAGTGCCATGACTGTGACAGGATCTGACCTGGGCATCTCCCTAAATGTTTCACATCAATCTGTTCCTGCTTCATGCAGGACGCCTCTCGCACCAGGCAGGGGTTATGGTAGGAGTTTCCATCTGTGCCGCACACTGGATTCTCATTGTGCCCACTGCAGTCGATTTTACACGAACAGCTGCAACATTAAAAAAAGAACAGCACACAAATTTAAATGCTGCGCGTCTCAATTGTGCTATGAATTATTCAAAGGCCAAACATTTTGCTGGTACAGCATTTTTGATAAAGTTTCAGTATGGAAGCTTGTTTCAAACACAGCATAACAAATTTAAAAAGGTGATCGCAACTTTTTATCTCACAATTTTGGCTTTTGTTTGTATCCCACAATTGTGTGATTTAAACTTACAATTCTGAGAAGAAAAGTCTGAATTGTGAAATAAAAAGTCACGATTACCTTTTGTATGTTTCAAAACTGGGAGATCTAAACTCAAAATTCAGAAAGTCAAAATTGCGAGATGTTAATTTGGGATTATGAGAAATTTGGTCAGAATTCTGAGTTTATATTTTGCAATTCAGATTTTTTTTCCTTTATTTTGATATAAAAAAGTCACAATTACCTTTTTTATTTTTTATTCTGTGGCAGAAATGGGCTTTCATAAATCAAGGATATTATCGCTAACTAAAACGCTAAAAAATGAATTACTTGACATAAAATAAACATGAACTGAATTAAAATTTAAAAAAAATTTAACTTATTTGACGGCTTTCATAAATCAAGGATATTATCGCTAACTAAAACGCTAAAAAATGAATTACTTGACAAAATAAACATGAACTGAATTAAAATTTTAAAAAAATTTAACTTATTTGAGGTAGTTGTCAAGGCAACATTTCTCATTTTCATTTAATTTCACTTAGTTGAAGAACTAAAATAACAAAAGCTAAAACAAAAAAATACAGACATTAAAAAAAACTAAAACTAATAAAATATTAGTACTATAAAAAATTAAAATGAAAACAGAAAATATAAAAATAAAATCAAATTCAAAATATTGGCAAAAACTATAATAGCATATCAGTGATACTAAAATAACACCTGGTAAATTTGGTCACTAATAAGATCGGCTGTAAATCTGGCCATACATCAACTGTCCCTGTTAGACCAGTCCTTTGTGATTGTCTCCCCCTGCTGGCTGATGTAACGGAACTCTTAATTAGCTGTGTTTTGAGAGCTGATGTAGGATTCTTTTTCCCTGAGCTCCTGAATCTCATGTCCATACTGTTCATTAGTGCTTGGCAAGAAAATGTGAAAGTAACATGAACCAGGCAGAAAAACTTTTGATACAAAATAGTTTCCCCGTCTCATGGGAGAAATGTTATTTTCTCGACTTTGATAAAATTGAATTCTTTCCAGCATTCATGCTTTTATATTATACACTGGCAGTTGTTTCCAATGTTGAAAAAATAAATAAATTCATTCAAACATACATTCATTACTTATAAAAGCTGGCATGAAATAGCACAGGACTCATTAATTAACAACTCCTGGATACTCATAAATCTGGCCAGACAACATAAGCAGAAATCATAAAGGAATTAATGCAGCACGTACGAGTCCTCATCCTCTGCGTCTTCATCACATTCAGCACCGTACTTGCAGTTGCTGCATTTTGTGACTTTCTTGCCCGAATCTGTGCCTGATCCCTCATATTCTGTGAGACAGTGATAACACAAGTTCAATTAAGGCTATAATTAAATATAAATATAATTCAATTAAAGCTAAAAACAACAATGTTTTATTCAAGCATTATCATTAGCACTGAGGGACACTCTGAATTTCTGTTGCTGCCTTATTTACATTATATATTTTTTATGGACTTTTTTTTCAATTGTTTTCCTCTTATTTGTCCTTCACAGTTGTCCATTTGATTATAAATTATCAAATTTGGCTGATTTTTAAATTAAAGGCACTTTGCAATACTTGAAATCTTTAAAAAAAAAGTTGAAATTGAAATATGAAACAAAAAATTATAGACACTTTTAGATAATAAAAACATTTAGAAATTGGCATGATGTTTCCCAGACGACAAAACAAGTTCAATTTACGCTGATCTTCAAATTCAAAACGTTTTCACCTCCAGGCTCTTAATGCATCATTTTTCCTTCTGGAGCATCAGTGAGCGTTTGAAACTTTTGTAATAGTTGCGTATGAGTCCCTCAGTTGATCTCAAAAGGGTTCAGATATGCAGAAGATGCTGGAAAACCGAAGAATTTGTGGGACCTAAAGGATTTTTCTGAAGAACAGCAGGCAGTTTAACTGTTCTGGACAAACAAGGGACTCATGAACAACTATCACAAAAAAAAAAACAGCTGTGGATCATCCAGGTAACAACACAGTATTAAGAATCAAGCATATGTAATCATTTTTATAAATTGATAAATTTAATTTGCTATTTTCTCTTGTGGACTATATGTAAACATCTTTTATGTGAATTATCTTATTCAGGTCAGTGTATGTGTATGTGAACTTTTGACCATAAGTGTGTGTGTGTGTGTGTGTATATATATATATATATCTTTCATTTTTTATATATATATATATATATATAAAATGAAAGTCCGAAGGGAACAAGCCCAAAAAATGGCACTTAAAAAATGATAAATGAGACAAAAAAGTTAAGAACTATTATAATCTACCATTTAAAGACTTTTTTTTATTTTTTATTAATGATGAATTTTATTTATTTATTATTATTAAAAATACTCAGTGGCATAACAGATTTCAGAAGTGGCCACTGAGCGAGTACATACTCAGCAGCACTTGAGTTGTGTTCCTGCAGTGGTCTGTAATTTGCTGTAATGACAGCTCTAGAGCGGCCCGTACGCACAAGCCTTCATCTTTAAAACCCGCTCCAGGGGAGGTTCAAACCCAGCGCAGCGCGGGGTCACTCTTTTATCACAGAACTGCCAACTTCAGCATGATGGGGCTAAAAATAACCTCCGATGGCATGTTTTGGCTGATCTACAGCGTTCCTGCGTGATGGGAGGTGACCCGTTTCTGGGATAATTTGAAGTCTGTAGGTCAAAATCCCAGAAATGACCACGTTTCAATTTCCTTGATGTTACCGTTGCTGCTTTATGGTCCGAAAAAAAAATAGTAGGAAAAGAAAACAAACCTCCATCTCCAGATCCCGAGCTGCTATCTTGGAACAAGAAACAAGTAGGACTAATTAAAACTTTCCATTTATAAATATATCAATATATGTCAAGAGTTCATACAGTGATAGCAGCAGCGCAGTAGTGCATAGTCCTTGTATTATGTATTATTAACATGCATATCAAATTATTATGAGCCATGGCATGTAATTTGTGGATGAAAAGTAATCATATTACAGATTAATTAGAGCTAAAAATAAAGGTTGTCATGTATCAGATCACACTGCTCATTAGAGTCTGTAATATAAAGCTTCTGCATATACACAGGATGTTAAAATAGCATTTCTAATTTGTAAAAGTGGCTCATCTTTATGCCTCTTGATGCCAATCTTGTCACCAGTGGCCCGTTAGAGGCCTATCAAAAATGTAGTCTAAATAAAATCATATGAAATTAACTTTTATGCGAATAAATATCTTAATAATGTGCATCATTCATATACAAATAAATATATAAAAATGTATTTTATTTAATGTACAAAATGCAATAATGTTCCAACATTATGGAAAATGTCACTGAAAATGACAGAAAAGCCCCTGAAATTCATAATGTTGGGTCAAAAAATGTCTGTGTGTATATATATATATATATACACACACATATATATATATATATATATACACACACACACACATATATATATATATATAGCTAACAGACTTTTAACTATTAATGTTTTATTTTTGTTTTATTTTTTAACTTAATTCACACCAGCCACCCCAAAAAAATCCCCATCACAGACCAATGCTGATTGTTGCACCATCTTAAAAAAACACTTGAGACTTGTTCTAATAAAACGAGCACAGTCAGTGTAACATGAACTTAGGTTTTCATTTCAGGAAGTGATGGAGATGGTCTGGACTTACCAGGATAGCAGGAGCCCTCAGAGGCCAGAAAGATGGGTCTCTGCTGGGTACAGGCTGCTTGTTTCAGATAGCACTCGTTCTGATAGGTGTCTCCGTTTGTACCACACACAGGGACGTAGTTCTTAGAGCACTGCGGCAAACACAATACATGTGAGAGGCTTCTCAGATACAGCGAGAAAATTGGTGGTTTCGAATGCAGTATTGAGTTCAGCCACTTCTGATTTTGCACATTAATATGTTTGAGATGGCTCATTGATCAACGAGGGGGAAAATGAATGCAGGTAAATGCTAAAGCATTGATTCAGTATTATAATTTGAGTGATTTCCTGAAGCACAATCACAGAAAATTCACCATGTTCAAGATTTTTTCTTAGCGGATCGAGAGTGGACAGAAGCCATCAAACCAACAATAAGTCAATGATATGCAACAATGATATGCTGTGAACTAAAGGAATAGTTCACCTAAAAATGAAAATTTGCTATGAATATACTCATCCTCAGGCCATCCAAGATGTAGATGAGTTTGTTTCTTCATCAGATTTGGAGAAATGTAGCATTCCATCACTTGCTCACAAATGGATCCTCTGCAGTGAATGGGTGCCGTCAGAATGAGAGTCCAAACAGCTGATAAAAACATCACAATAATCCACAAGTAACCCACACCACTCCAGTCCATCAGTTAATGTCTTGTGAAGTGAAAAGCTGCATGTTTGTAAGAAACAAATCCATCATTAATATGTTTTTAACTTTAAAACATCACATCTGGCGAAAATAAAAGTGCATAATCAGTGGGGAAAAAAAAATCCATCCTCTGTTTTCCTCTCATATCATAATCCACCAGCATATTTGTTTCGGACTGTTTTCACTTATAAATGGTGCTTGTATTCTGTGCATATTTCTCTCCTGATTCAGATAAGACAACTTTTTCACTGGTAAAAACTATATTATGGATAGAGGACTCGTATTTTAGCCAGAAGCAAAGGTTTGAAGCTAAAAACATCAAATTGATACATTTATTTCTTACAAACATGCAGCTTTTCACTTCACAAGATGGACTGGAGTGGTGTGGTTTACTTGTGGATTATTGTGATGTTTTTATCAGCTGTTTGGACTCTTATTCTGACGGCACCCATTCACTGCAGGGCATCCATTGCTGAGCAAGTGATATAAAGCTAAATTTCTCCAAATCTGTTCCAATGAAGAAACAAACTC
Source organism: Sinocyclocheilus rhinocerous (assembly GCF_001515625.1). NCBI lineage: Eukaryota > Metazoa > Chordata > Actinopteri > Cypriniformes > Cyprinidae > Sinocyclocheilus > Sinocyclocheilus rhinocerous. The sequence continues at coordinate 22,433 of NW_015666162.1, read as the reverse complement.
ATCTACATCTCGGATGGCCTGAGAGAGAGTAGTTTCAGCAAATGTTCGAAAGGTTTTGTTTCATAAAAACAATGAACAGCATTACAAAGTAATAAATGAAAGAAGTCAAATGTGTACCTCAAACTGGCATACGCATTTGATGTCACCGCCGTTGTTTTGGCAGATGCCATTGTAACGGCACGTGGTGGCGTCACACACACGCAGGTCACTCTTCTTCTCTGACAGATCTGACAATAAGACAAAACATTGACAAACTTGATCATATTGCAAGGAATGAAACCATTTTTACTTATATGCTTGTTTTTTTTTTAACTTTCTCATGAAGCAAAATGCATGGAAGCCCTTTTACGCCACGGAATAAAAAAAATAAAATGGGTAATTCTGACTTTTTAATTGCACATCTGAGTTAATATTGCACAATTCTTACTTTTTTCATCAAAATTGCATGTTAAACGTGTTAAACTGCCACTGATGCCCCTTCGTTCAGGTGGCCGACAAATGTCTGTTTAATGAGTCTAAATGTGCTTATGTTGTGTTAATGAGGGTCCATATGAATGTTCCCCCATATACCATTAACCAACCTTCTATATCTGGAACCAGGAAGTTAATTTAAAGTTTAAACTCTAGTCCAGGATCAGCTTCATCCACCCAATATCAAAGCTGTGAAACATACTGATCTGAAATCAGACTGCTGCCCAGGAGAGAGCATGTGTCCAGCAGCTGTTAACAATCAAATGTCATTCATATTTCAGACCACTAGCAGTGTATGAAGCCTATTAACAGAAATTAAGCAAGGCCAGATGCTCCATCTGACACACAGCTGGGACTGACAAACCTTTGAGACGGGGTTCAAAAAATTGTTCACCCAAGAACGAAGCGTCTGTCATTATTTATTTACCCTCACGTTGTTTCAAACCTACATGACTTTCTTTCTTCTGTGGAACATAAAGATATTTTTGAAAAATGCCTCTGTGTTTTGCCTTCCAGTGATGTTTTGGACCCCATTTATAAAAAATGTCAAAATACCTTCATTTGTGCTCAACAGAAAAAAGACATACAGGTTTGGAATGACATATTACCACAAAATATATATTTAAAAACCCAAATATACCTCAGAAGCCCTGGACAATCACAGCCCATATGATAACATGGTACTATTTATAGTAACTTACAGTTCCGTATAAATACAGTTGTATATGAATATATTAAAATGGTTTCATAATGATACACAATAAACTACTATGGTATTATGAACAGGTTGTATACCCTTCCATTCTAAAGAAATGAATACTTTTATTCAGAAAGGATGCATTAAATTGATTAAATATGACAATAATGACAAAAGATTTGAATGTCCTATTCATAAAGGAATCCTAAATGTATCAGCATTGATAATAATAAGAAATGTTTCTTGAGCAGTAAATCAGCATTTTATAATGATTTCTGAAGGATCATGTGACACTGAAGACTGGAGTAATGATGCTGAAAATTCAGCTTTGAATCACAGGAATACATTACATTTTAAAATATATTCAAATAGAAAACAATTATTTTAAATTGTAATTCTATTTCACAATATTACAGTATATTTGATCAAATATACTGTAATAATGTGAAATATTATTACAATTTAAAATAGATCAAATTGATCAAATACAGCCTTGGTGAGCAAAAGAGAATTCTACTAACCCTTTTGAGATTTTTTTTTTTTTATATATTCAGAATTTGGAAAACAAAATTGTGTATTATAGTCAATGAATGGGTTAACTGGTTTGTATTATAAGTGTTGGTAATATTACACTTTGAATGAATTTCAAAATGTTTTCATTTTTCTTAATTCTGAGTGTTTAAATAGCTCTATGAAAACAAAGCACTTCAAAGCAAGCTAGGTAGCCTATAATAACAATTCTTGCTGTTATCCCCAGGATATGAATGAAGATTTCATATAAATTAAGAACAAAGCACTCCAAAGCAGGTCATTGTCCATGCAAATGCAGGGCAGCGGGCAGCTGTAACCCTGGTGTAAATGCAGGCAGATGAGACGAGGCACAGGACAGCCCGTTAATGAGAAGCAGACACTTAAAGCCACTACAGACGCTTCCTGGCATTCGGCCGAGCCGCGCGTGCATTTAGAAAACTGCTCGAATGCTGCGGCCACAGAAACCTGGCCAAGTGGTTTTGTAGAAATGAAGTGTTCCAATCAAACCAATGCACAGACTTCAGACAAGAGAAGTTTGGAGGAGCAGCTTGAGAAGTTAATTAATAAGGCTGTTTAAATGAGATGAGAGGTTAATGTGTGGAGGTGTTAAAGTGCTGTTATAAATGATGTGTTGGGTCTGGCACCTGTGGGAATAGACCGACTGATAATAAGTACACTGTCAAAGTGAACTGGATTTCACAGCCGGAGTACAGTAATGCCTGTACAGTAATAAAAGTTTTAAAAGCAATGAGGAATAAAATGTTCTTAAGGCAAGACACCACAGGTGAATATGATTAATATATATATATATATATATATATATATATATACACACACACACACACACACACACACATAATTGATTAATAACAGTACATTAAGACAAATGTTTTGTATTACAAGTCTTCTGAAATGTTATGATTAAATATGCAAATGAGGTATTTTCTAAATAAATATGCACTCATTTGCATACTTTTCCAGAACAGAAATCTAAACACTGGATAAAGCCAGATTCAAAAGTCTTATTACTTTTTTAGTGTCATTAGAGATGCAGGTTTTTACAGAGGATTTTGGATATCTCTTTTTATCATAAAAATACTGTCAACAGCCAGAAGAAAATTCATTTTTTCCACCTTTTTAGGTATGAAATGTTCTATAAATCAAATAAATTATACATGAACAAATCTCTTCAGAAATATAGACCGGAATAAAATTGTAAAAATCAGTTCAGGAGGGGGGAAAACATTTTGAAAACTTGAAAACCATCTTATCAGTTTTGTATATTAGGGTTGTGTGTTACACCGAATGTTGATCAATTAATGTTTATTGCATTATTTCAGTTTCATGTGTGTCACCATGATGGTGTTTATTGTTTGTGTGAATGACACTGTGCACCTTCTATGTATGTTATTATTTAAAAGCTGCTTGTGATGGGCTTTGGTTCATCATGTGACTTTCTCATCACCACCTGCATTTGGTGGTTATCGGTGTATTACAAAGGTACAAAACAGATTTCAGTACTTCAATAGGTTGGTATATTAACATTATTTCAGTTAATGAAATTATGGTATTTAACTGTAAATTTAAGTTAAAACCGTAAAACCTAAAACGTCGCTACCGTATTTTTAATGGTAAAATTCCGGCAACCACAGCTGCCGGTTTTTTACCGTATTTTTTTTTACAGTGTATGTTTGGGTGAACTATCCCTTTATGTTCCATAGCAGGTTGAGCAATATATAAAGTTCTTGTAAAAAATGTTCTAAGAATGGTTGTTATTTTAGTTCAGTTCAAGTTTTCAATGTAAAACTATGCTATAGTATTAATTTTACAATTACATTCATGCGTCTGTTTAATATTTACAAAACAAGTTTCTCAGAGCTCACTGAGATGTGCAAAATGACAAATACCCAATCCAATAAGGCCTAACCTTCGAAACAAACCTTATTCAACTCCTAGTTCCTTCATAGGATGTTCCTTAAACGTCCCTCATCTGAACTGACCCATTTCCAACTGCACATCTCCAAACAAACACAAAGCACAATGTGTGTGGGGCAGATCTCACAGTGCGCAAAGAGAATCAGAGCAGCGACGGAAATCAATGCCGTTTGAAAGATAAGGACATCAGTCCATTGCCTGTAGCATCAAAGGAATAAATTACATTTTAATATATATTAAAATAGAAAATAGTTATTTTAAATTATAATAATATTTCACAATACTATACTGTTTTTACTGTAATTTTGATCAAATAAATGCATAAATGCCTTTGTTAGCATAAGAGACTTAAAAAAAATATATAGGCCTATATATTAATAAATATATATATATATTTATTAAGACTGATCATACCTCGTTTGCCAACACAGTTCTTACAAAACTATAAATAAAATTCTTAGAAAAGTCTTAAAATCTTTTTTACATAATACCCTTCTACAATTTTAGATCGCATATGATTCACAAAATTACGCTTTAACAACTAGTTCCTTCTTACTGATAAACAATTTTAACTGGCTACTCAAGTTCGGCTTAAAGGGTTAGTTCACCCAAAAATGAAAATTAGCCCATAAATTACTCTTGTCACTTCTGAGCGACAAATTCAAGTCATGCTTGAATTTCCATGTGCAAAGCCAACCTCATACGTCATCCTCCCGGAACTGCTTCCGTGTACAACAGTGAGCGCAAGCTACATTAAAGTGATTATTACATTTTGAATATGGATATTTTTCTTACAAAAACGCATCGATTCGCTACAGGAGGCCTTTGTTCACCCCCCGGAGCCGTGTGAGACACTTTTTTTTAATGGATGGGCGCATTTTAATTAAGTGCTTTTGGACTGATGCATGCAACACCCGCTGAGTGGCATTAAACAGCTTGAAAGATCAAAGACAAGTTTTAATATAACTCCGACTGGATTCGTCTGAAAGAAGAAAGTCATATACACCTAGGATGACTTGAGGGTGAGTAATTTATGGGTTAATTTTCATTTTTTGGGTGAACTAACCCTTTAAGCATGCTACAGTGAAACAATGAAGTAACCCAATCACTCAGAACCTGTGCTCCGGGCTGTGCTTTAATTGTACAACTGTAAACTGCTGCGAGGGACGAGAGCATTGGATTTTCTCCATTCTGTAGTGCCTCTTTGCCTCCGGCATATTAGGGACACACTCGCAAAAAAAAAAAAAAGACAATACCTGTACTAAGAAGCAGAGAAAGACTGTTAGAGCACAGAAATTGGGTGATGGGTAAAGCTAAAGTACAGAGACACTTAAAGCTACTTCAAAGTAGCAAAATGTATATCATGACCAGGTATGCATTGCGCTTTTGGTTTGAGGGTTGCAGTGGTAAACATCCTAAAGAGAGTGGACAACTAGAGTTTCTTGCTGTTGTTAATGAGTCCCAACCAGAATCCACTGCAGTCAACTTGCACTGTTATAATTAGATCAGTCGGGTCTTTGAGATCAAACAAGCCATGATACGGATCTCTTAGTCTAATGTTGTGAGATCAAAGATTCAAAGGTATGAAGCTATCAGCCATTACTGTGAAGGAGTACAGCATTTGTGCAGTCTAGTGGTCAGGAACCACCGCTGCTTTGATCTGCAAGACGGTTAAAGTGATAAACTTGGGTTAACCTCAGTTTGGCAGTGAATTGTTTGGAGAAATATATCTTCTAACATCTTAAAAGTATTTCACCGCAATCCCAACAAGTTATAGTCTTGTGGTAAAGAATACCACAACTATATATACAACCTATATACCAGAGCCATCAACTAGAGGTAGGAACTGGTTCTTCTGAAGTACGCAAGGAGAACTTTAACCATCAAAATGATGGTGTAACTACAGACGAAGAAGGAAACAAAGGCCTACCAGCATGGTCCATTTGGCAGTGTCTGTGGGTGGGAGTAATTGTGGTTTACTGTGGGCTGGGCCATCTGTGAAGGGTTCCTTAAAATAATTGCCTCTTAATTACACGCCGGTGTGCAACTGACAGAATCCACAAGCATGACATCAGAGTTAAGCACTTTAGGACCAAAACAAACCTTGATGGTATGACGTAAAATGTTACATGACAAAAACAAGTAATTATAAAGCTAAGTACAAGAAATATCTTAAATAAGCACATCCAAACAATTAAAAGATGATTATTTGTTTTAAATGCTAAAATATTATGTCATCCCAGCTTAATATGCAAAGTAAACCTTTAGTTTAGCCTATTTTTTTAAAACATTTGTTCAAGCATTCCGACCAATTCCACATAGCAACACTGGCTTAACCAATAATGTGAGTTTGAGGGCGGGACTATCTGTTTGACCAATGGCAGAAAGGTGAGTATCTGGGAGGCCTGATTGAAAACAATCATTGCATTATTTCTATGACTCTACACTCTTAAAAATAAAGGTTCCAAAAGAATGCCATAGAAGAACCATTTTTGACTCCCCAAAAGAACCTATCAGTGACCATTTCTAAAAAAAACAAACAAAAAAAACAATTTAGTGTGAATATTATTTTAATAATCTAAAGAAACTTTTTCCACTATGAAGAACCTGTGCAATGAAAAGACTCCATGGATGTTAAAGGTTCTTCTTGGAATCATCAATGCCACTAAAGAACATTTATTTTTAAGAGTGCAGTGGTGCAGAAATTACACAGGTCACCCTTTAAACCTGCTAAACAGTTAAATTCGATCTGCTTAAACATTGTCAGCTTCAACTAAGCATAGCACAATATTTTCGCCGTCTAAAACAGAAAGACTCCAAGGACGGGCTAAAATAGCGTGACAACACGCAGGGTGAAACATATTGCCTTAAATGGGTTCACAAGCGCCCGCTGCATGCACACACATGCATTATGCAAAGCTTTGCAATACCGCTTCCCTCCGGTCGACCCCTCGCCCTATCACGGTGGACGCCATTGATTTCAGACCTATGGGCTACGGGGAAGCTATGTGCATAAAGCATCTCTCTCGCACTGGAGTGATTTAGAGGCCGTTTGTCTGTTCAATGGAAAGCCATTAAATTGACTGATGAGTATACGAGTTGGGTTTTTCATATCCAGCCTTGCTTTAGAACCCCAGCATCCTTGAATACAAAACGGCAGTTGCATGTCAATTGATATTCTCTCAGATGCGTATAGGCTTTGTGCTGTGAGCGATGCATGTTTCAAGAGCGGTCTGGAAATGGGCTGAAGACTACTTAAAGAAATTATTCTATAGCTTCAGAGGTTCTCCATGATCTCTGTCCAGATCAGACAATGATTAGAGCTCTGACTGGTAAGTGCACAGGATGTACTCAACAGTAAATGCTATACAAAACACAAACATTCAAATGGCTTATTTAAAGAATAATAGATTAGATAGAAATTAGATACACTTAAAGTGAACAACTTAAGTTTCTGTTCTCTTGCTAAGGTCAGAGATTGTGATGTCATTTTGGGTCACAGAATTACAATGGTATGCATGTATACAACGACTTCTACGTATAAATACATATATTATATTTTGTGTTTTTTGCAATTTATGCCACTTGGTAGTATATTAATTAATGCTAATTAAAATGGTGTTATTTATACCAATAAATTTCCCTCTAAATTTTTATTTTCACATCAGGTTAATAATTTAGCATATTGTTGGGTCTAATAAATATTATATTTTGTGTTTTTTGCAATTTATGCCACTTGGTAGTATATTAATTAATGCTAATTAAAATGGTGTTATTTATACCAATAAATTTCCCTCTAAATTTTTATTTTAATAAAATAATAGGTTAATAATTTAGCATATTGTTGGGTCTAAGCAGAACACAATAATAATATTTTTCACTCAAAAGGATATATATATATATATACAGTAGTCAACATTTGAAGTGGATCAAAAAAGTTAATCAAAGTTGTCAAAGTTGACAAGAACGCATTTTGGTTTTAGGTTTTAGGACCACTTTGATTAAAGGTTTTGATCCACTTCAAATGTTGACTACTGTGTATAT
>NW_015666162.1:10558-13387 GCF_001515625.1 Sinocyclocheilus rhinocerous | reverse complement strand
TTTTTGGTACGCTAAACAAACTTCGAAACGGTGTTGCATCACCAATTCAATATAAAAATTAAGTTCCTGAGGCAAAACAACTCTTCTAAATCAGGTAAGCAATTTGATATTTATCTATAACGGGAGGGCAAAATAATTGCATTCTAATTTATCATTTGCTGACAAGTAAAAGCAAGAAATGAAAGCAGAGATGCAAGCATAAATATTGATTAACTGAGATCCAGGATCAAATTCCAGGAACATCATCAATACAGAAATCATAGAACGCAAAGACTAACATGACAATTAAATGCACTTTTCTCAAGGTTCGCAACATTGTCAACTTGCCAAAATACATCCAGCACTGCACTAGGCACTTTAATAAAAGAAACAACATTAACGCAGCGGTCAAAAATAGCATGTCTAGTGAATTAGTGACACTAAGGAGAAGGGCATCAATGAAGGGTGCTTTTTCTGCTTGTGGTCAGTACTATCCAACTGCTGAGGGCAATTCAGATGCCCCTGAGACTTGCTCTATTGTGTTCCTGCCTTTTACAAAACCAGCCCGGCGCTTATGCAGGACAGCCACTGATTAAACCACTGGTGCCTGGAGCTTTGAATCTGAAAACACTGGCGCACAATGGCCACTATTGTCAGCTGCTTTTCCTTCTATTAATTCTAGGCGACAAAAAGGGTGTCAGGATTTAAAAAAAGAAAGACAGCCCATCTGGAGAGCTTACATTATATATAATGACCCAAAAGACGGAGATGAGCATTGTGTTAAAAGGTTACGTTTTAACCGGCTACTTATTTTTAATACTTCACATGCAGTCAGTGCGTAAAAAGTCATCAGGTGCAAGCATACTAATTGAATCAACAGGCCTAAATTGTGCAATTATATCCATCTTAACGTACTATCCAACTGCTGAGGGCAATTCAGATGCCCCTGAGACTTGCTCTATTGTGTTCCTGCCTTTTACAAAACCAGCCCGGCGTGCATGCAGGACAGCCACTGATTAAACCACTGGTGCCTGGAGCTTTGAATCTGAAAACACTGGCGCACAATGGCCACTATTGTCAGCTGCTTTTCCTTCTATTAATTCTAGGCGACAAAAAGGGTGTCAGGATTAAAAAAAAGAAAGACAGCGAGGGGAAAGAAGCCCATCTGGAGAGCTTATATTATATATAATGACCCAAAAGATGGAGATGAGCATTGTGTTAAAAGGTTACGTTTTAACCGGCTACTTATTTTTAATACTTCATATGCTGTCAGTGCGTAAAAACTCATCAGGTGCAAGCATACTAATTGAATCAACAGGCCTAAATTGTGCAATTATATCCGTCTTAACTATTCTTACAAACAAGTTAAAGCTTTATACATTTGCCAATATCCTAAAAATCACCAAATGTTGCAATTCAACTGCCATGAAAAGGCATTAACTGCACTAATCTTTAAGACAATTACTTGGATACGGTTGGAAACATCCATTGACCAATCTATAGGACAATGAACATGCGTTTCTAAAGGTCTGGAAGGACATACAACACCTTTTCAAACAGGCCTCGAGCCTGAAAGCCCCCCATCGGTCGCCATACGGGACAGAATATGGACAGCAGGCTCACTGTTGCCTTCCTAAACTGCATGCTGGAAACATCCATTGACCAATCTATAGGACAATGAACATGCGTTTCTAAAGGTCTGGAAGGACATACAACACCTTTTCAAACAGGCCTCGAGCCTGAAAGCCCCCCATCGGTCGCCATACGGGACAGAATATGGACAGCGGGGCTCACTGTTGCCTTCCTAAACTGCATGTATGTGGCTTAAAACATTACAATTGACCTATCCTTGTCCATAAAGGAATAACCATACACAAAGCTATAAAAAAAAAACAGAATCTCATTTATTGAAAGCACTTTCCTTAGTTGAAGAGAATTTGTGGTCACCACAGGCCCCTGATCTGATGAGAGTGATGTTATAGGGTGGGGTTCACGCTTCCCTTTATATTGTCTCACCTGATCTAGTGCATCAAAAGATGGAAGCTTTACTTTAGCCCATGCAAAACCATTCAAAGGCGAGGTAATATATGCACACAATTCAAAATAGCCCCATGCATCAGTTTATTTGACAGGAACACATCTGTAGTTTCGTTTTAGCATCCCTACACTGCCTGCATCTCGTAAGCCTCCAGAGGCCATGCCCGAATCTCCATCTTCAACAAATGTGCAATATCTGCAACAAAGATACAAAGTGAGCATGCTTTGATTTTCATGCAACATATTAAATTGTGAAGGCATACCTAAGCAGTCTTTGCCTTTGCCGGACACACAGTCAGTGTTCTGCGGGTTGGATGACTGGACGGATCCCAGCGCTGGACTGAGGATGATGGTCAGCAGGCAGAACACAGACAGTGCTGGTCGGGTCCACCTTACAAGCCCGGTGCCCAGCAACATGATGTATCTGTCTCTCCTCTTTGACCTGTTAAATAAAGGTGCAGGGGAACAAAAGACGAGCAGGCTGTGGAGGATAAGGAAAATATCCCTTTTAAAACGTGTTTGTGTCCCAGGAAGGCCGACTGAGCCTTATGAGCATCACTCCGGTTAAAAACAACCGTGCATTTCGCTCACAAGCACATTTGCAGGGTTTCGCTGTTGAGCTCTTGCGCGCGTCTCAATAACAGCTCGCGGACGCCTCTCGCTCTGTCTTTGTGTGCATCTCTCGCGCGTCTGTTTTGCTAGTTGTGAGGCAAAAGGCGACGCGTATCGACTGTTTTCTGTCCTTTGGTAATCGTTCGTCCTCAGTTCTCTTTGCTATCTTTCGTGGCGGGGCAATATCGCGATTCTCCTTGC
>NW_015666162.1:2414-10536 GCF_001515625.1 Sinocyclocheilus rhinocerous | reverse complement strand
TATATATATATATATATATATAAAGTTATGCATGCTGAATTGCACTGTAAATGTTTTGATTTGGTGACAGTTATAATGATGCACTGATACATGCATCAGCAGTGCTTTTAGTCACCTCAGATGTTTTCAATCTATATTCATAAGTTTGCCATTTTCATCTATTATCTCTGAAATGCAGATTAATGGATTATTTCCCCCAGATGCACTAAATGTCATCCATTTTTGAATTGTGGCCTATTATGACGTTTTACGCTGTTTAATGACACGAGGGACCATTACAGGATTAAAATACAGACAATGCAGTAATACGCAGTAAATCCTGAAATGTGGCTGTGAGAGAACCTTTGGCTTGTGGTATAACATTTATGTATGTATATATGTATGTAATTGGAGTAGATGCCTCATATCTATTCGCGGCGGGGCAATATCGCGATTCTCCTTGCCCAAAATCCCAACAACAAAGGGTCGGCACGGATGGATTGCAGTCACGTGACACCTGAACCACCTCCTCCCCCAGTTCCCGGAGGAAATGCAGGACCCCTAAAGATCTGCAAGCCTACAGTTGGGTCATTATTAGGATGCAGTTCATTTTCATGTGGCGGTCATATATGGCTCAATCAGTGGCGTGCGGTGGGAATGACTTTATTAGGCTAATATTAATTCATTTTCCAGTTGGCATTACACAGCAGTGTTATTTTAGTAAGACTGATATACTATTATAGTTTTACTAATATTTTGAATTAGCTATTTTATTTTAATTTTAGCTTCATTTTTATTAATTTGTTGTTGTTGTTGTAATGTTTCTTAATTTTGGGCTTTTTACGTATCTTATAGTTTTGATTCATTTGAATTTTTTAAAATATCTATATAGTTTTTATTAATTTTTATCATTTTTATTTTAGTTTTAGTTTACTAAACTAAACAAAAATGAGAAATTTTGCCCTGCATTAGTAAAAAATTATGTGTGTGTGTGTGTGTGTGTGTCTGTGTTTTAAAGGTTTTTAGTTTTAGTTAATGATAATAAACCTGTTACACAATTAAAGGAACACCATTCATCTTACAATTGAAACCAAGCAAGCAATACTATGATATTTACATTCTAATTTACACATTTAACATTCTATTTATTAATTGTGGTTGGTTGGTATGACCAGAAGTAATCTTATTAATAATTTATGTAATTCTATACATAACTGTAAATATCACAATATAGTTAGTTTTATTGAATATTGAACCCCAAAATGATTTATATATTACATAACTGTAGTAAATATCGGTTTTCCATGATTTTGTCACTTAAATGCTTACAAATGATTATTGATATAATTAAAAAATTTTACAAATCTTTTTTATTATTATATTATTTTCTGTATTTTTTTCTTTCTGTTTTGTAACTTTATGTAATCATGTGAGCTGGTATTTTTACTTACAAAAACCAGACAATCACTGCTGCTCAACCAGCAGTATGTGAGCTGTTTCTGTTCCTCCAAACTATCCAGAACAAACTCCAGAATGAGTTCTTTATTTCGTAGTGAGGAGATGTGTCTCGTGCAGCTGTTTTTTCAAACCGAATCGGCTCACAGTTGCATCAGTGAACTTGGACATCTTGGATTGGTTCAGTTTAAAGATGTGAGTAATCTTTGTACTGCTTGAGTGGTTACAGCTTGTATTTGTGACTGTCTAAAGCGGGCACACAATCTGTGTTGTTAAGCTTGAACCAAATTGTAGCTGGAAATGTAATTGAGCATCACTAGGTCATCAGCTGTGTAAATACTCTTTCAGGTTCGATTTTGTAGTTTTTATGTTACGATGGAACATTCATTTGTCAGATTGTCAAATAACCTTAATAGCATCCATTGATTTTTTTTTAAATGTAGTCTGCTTTTAGCAGCATGCTCACTTTCTAGTGCATATAGTGCAAACTCAGTGTGTCATTCTTCAGTTCATATTGATCTGTAATTGTCAGAGAATTTGATCTGGTGAATAATATGCAATAAAGGGATAAATTATTTTCCAAAAAAAGAAAAACTATTTCAAAGGATTATTTTATGAGGTGTTATACAAGGAAACAAACAAGAACAAATGTCAGGGCTTCACCTTCATGTTTTGGAAGTTGTTAAAAAGAAGCTAGTTTTCTAGTTGAAGGTTCTTTTTTTTCTGATGAATAAAATGTTTCGCAAGCAACATATGAATCAGTTTTTTCATTATAGATGATATTATGCATATAATATAATGAGTATTTTTGGCCGTCTGAATCTACCTGTGCACAATTACATTAAAAATATTGTTCATTTGATTGAAATAAATGAATATGCAAAGAGGTTGTGCAATATTATTCATACGTAGCATTACCTAAAATCTTCATAAGTACAGGTACAAAATTTATAGTCATAGTAATTTAAAAAATAAATAAATAAATGCACTCTTGATCCAAGCATCCAAGATCATCTTCAGCGCCAAAACCAGGTCCAACAAAATCTCTGAAGCCGACTTAACCCTGATCCCACAGAAGACCGAAAACACAAGTTCTTATTACATAGATGGGTTGTATTGGTTACTCATTGCTCCGTTGGAAACTGCTGTAGTTCTCAACACTAAAGCAGACAAGAAAATGTGGACAGAAGCCTGTGAAACAGCCTTTATAACGGTGAAGAGCATTCAAGTTTAAAGTCTGTGCAACAGCCCATCTTTCCTGATTGCACTCATGCTGGACATTTATGAGACTTTTTGTTTAGAGAAAACATTTTTAATAAACTGGTGCAGAATTCTTAAAACATTTTTTTTTTTTTACATATGGTTTGCAGATAATCAAAGTACACCATGAAAAATAATAAACAGTGATAACTTGGAGGGTTGGAGTTCTGCTACATTCTTGAAACATAAGCAGGCTGTTCTCACAGATTACGTACAAACCTGCTGCTAATATTCTTTATGCACTTTTATTTTTGTAACAAATCTTATAGATTTTTTTTATAATAAAAAACATTTTAGTATTTAAACAGAATGCTAGATTTATCATGAAAGATCTGTCCAAATATTTCAGGAATGGTCCCTTACCGAGCCTCCAAGTCAACCTAATTTGAAACTTAAGCCTATTATCACATATTATACGAATAAATAAAAGCATTTTCACACAGCGTTTAAAAAACTGAAAAATGCAACCACTCACTATCTCAATGCAATCTAAATGGGTTTCAGATAAATATAGCAGGCCTACTTGTTCAAATCCATAAGGCCTGAAAGTTGTGATGTTGATTATGTTTACTAACAATGAATATCTACTACAGCTGATGAGAAATGCAAAGCAAAAATGAGGGTAAATTGAAGTCTTATCCTATATTTCACAGACTTCAGGGCCATCTGACCTCAAATGGATGTAAATTATCCAATGGCCCGACTCTTCCATAAGGTACACATGTGCAACATCACATGTAGTGTAATGACAACACTGGCATGCACTTAAATATGAATACTTCAAAACTGAGGTCTTACGAAAACATTGTTCTTTTACACATATCTATTGCTCAGACTGTTGAAGGCAAATCTCGTGGTCCACTATACAAAATAAATTTTTAAAGGACCCCACCCCCCCAAATTATTTTTTTAACATCTGCTGATGATTTACTTACCATCAGGCCATCCAAGATGTAGATGAGTTTGTTTCTTCAACAGAATAGATTTGGTGAAATTTAGCATTACATTGCTCACCAATGGATCCTCTGCAGTGAATGGGTGCTGTCAGAATGAGAGTCCAAACAGCTGATAAAAACATCACAATAATCCACAAGTAATCCACACCACTCCAGTCCATCAGTTAACATCTTGTGAAGTGAAAAGCTGTGTGTTTGTAAGAATCAAATCCATCAAAACATTATTATTTTTTTTACTTCAAACTGTTGTTTCCGACTGAAATACTAGTACATAATCCATAACAACACTTCCTCCAGTGAAAAAGTCCTTATTTCCTTGAAGTATTTGTTTATTACAAATTATTTGGATTACTTGTGGATTACTGTGATGTTTTTATCAGCTGTTTGGATTTAGTCTCATTCTGACGGCACCCATTCACTGCTGAGGATCCATTGGTGAGCAAGTGATGTAATGCTTAATATGTTCCGATGAAGAAACAAACTCATCTATGTTTTGAATGGCCTAAGGGTGAGTAAATTATCAGCAAATTTTCATTTTGGGGTGAACGATTCCTTTCATATACAGCAGTAAAGCTAAGTGAACACAACCCATATTCATTTGAAACTGTCCAAGCAGTGTACTCTATTGAAAAAGTCAGTTTGCAATACTATAAGATCTGCTGAAATAATTTGAGGAAAAAAAAACGAAACCAAAACTAATAAGAAAACACTTAACAGAACTGTTTAAAATTCCTGCTAAAATCTCATTCATACAAAATGGCAAAATGACAGTCGCAGAATGATAACTCTACATTTTTTCCCCCCCATATCCTTCCTGAAACGTACAACACAAAACATAAGTGGAAAAGTAACTTTTTTTTAAATACTACATATTGTAACATAAGCTAAATCAAGTACGTGCGCTGTACCTTATTAAATTACACTGCTCATTTGATCTTTGACAAATAAAAAAAAAAAGAAAACACTGCTTTCAGTAGACTTCACGGTAGCATTTTGTAAACCATTAAAGATCTATGCAGCACATTTGGCAACTAAACGAATCGTGTAGGGCCAGGATGTCTGACATTTTGGTAACTACAAATGATGATCAGCATTTTGAAAGTTTAAACAATAGCTCACTCAAAAATGAAAATCCAGTCAACTCACCCACAAGTGTTAAGTTTTGGGTGAACTGTTCCTTTAAGACCACACTAATATAATAAAAATGTTTATGTAGGATAACAGCACCACTTTCTGCATTAGACAGTGTCACTATCATAATCATATCCATATTATCAAACATAATAAACATTTCGAGGGAGGAGTGTTTCAGGGTCCCTCTATCCTGCTATATATAGCAAGCGTGATCCGAACTCGAACTGAAAGATAACTGAATGCTGGAGGTGTTGAAGGTGTTTCACGAGGTAAGACTGGCCCATCTGTGTTCCTAAATGATGCTGCAGGGACCTGACATTTAGGGTGGGCAGAAATCGGCAAAGTAAGGGTGCTGTAGGGCTTCCTCTGCTGAAATTCGCTGAACTGGATTGCATTTCAGAAGATTCTGCAAAGGGAAAACACAGAAAAATCCAGCTTAAGCACGAAGCATGAAATCATGAACTCATTGGTACCACAATGAAAATACTGTACCTGGAGTAAGTCTCTGCCAGTGCTGCTGAGTTTCGGGACGACATTCACAAGTGATGTAGTAGCTGGATACATTGGGTACGGCTGTCAAAATAAAAAAAAAATTAATAATTAAAATGGAATGCAGAATAAATGCATCAACATAAAGTAAGGTTAAAGTAGCTAACTGTTAAGTATTTCTTGAAACAATGTTTATAATAATAATAATAATATTTGGTTTACTTGTATATTCTCACCATATCTTCATGTTTTTGTGTGCAAAATCTTATTATCGGCACCTTTGCATTGAAAATCTTTCTGCCAACATTAAGAGGAATGAATGTTGTACCTTATAATCTGGAAGTTTATTCATAGTCTGCCACTGTTCTTCTGTCGGTGTTCCCAGCAACGTGCCAAAACGTTAAAGTTAATCAGCTCATACACACATGCAACGCCAGTATTTCTTTTTCTTTCTTGCTTTTTTTTCGTTGAAGCATTAAAATCACTAAATGGGCATTCATAAAAACTAAAACCGAAATAAAAATAAATTAAACCTACACAATAATATGAACAAATATAATAATAACACTGAAAAAAAGAACAATACAATTATTCAATTTAAATTTAAAATTAAACTAAACTTAAAAAATGAAGTGAAAATATAAAAATAAAAACGAATTAAAAAACTATGATTTTAGTTTATAATAGTCTATAACACACACACACACACACGTCTGGTCAGCTATCCTTGTGGGGACTCTCCATAGGCATAATTGTTTTTATACTGTACAAACTGTATGTGCTATTGCCCTACACCAACCCTTACCCTAAACCTACCCCTCACAGGAAACTTTCTGCATTTTTACTTTCTCAAAAAAACTCATTTTGTATGATTTATAAGCTTTTGTACCCATGGGGACCTCAGTTTAGGTCCCCACCGTCACACGAGTCCCCATGAGTCTGTGTGTATTCGGGTTTAAGTCCCCACCAGGATATATAAACCTGTACACACACACACACACACATATATATATATATATATATATATATATATATATATATATATATATATATATATATATATATATATATATATATATATATATATATATATATATATATATATATATATATATATAAATAATGACTACATTATTCATATTTACCATACTTCACTATATCAACAAAATTTTTTTTTTTAAATTAACTTCAGGATTCACAGTTCAATCCAAATGTATAAACCCAACAGAAATCTTAAACAGATCAACTGAGTGTAAAGGATATCTAAAGATCCTCTTTAGTTGGTCGTCCACATCATTACCAGGAAATAAGGGCCGTCCTGCATTTGCCAATTCTGAAAAATAGCAAAAAAATAAAAATACTAAAAAATCAATTCATAAGCTACAAGAAAAGACTATGCTTTTAAATGAAGCCCTTCCTACCTGCAAATATACACCCTGCAGACCACATGTCAATAGAGGTAGAGTAAAGCTTAGCACCAAACAGCACGTCTGGAGGCCTGTACCATAACGTCACCACCTGAAGACAATCAACATGAAGTGAGGAACAGGGAGACTCGGAAAAAGACCACGCAGCATCTGAAGCCGTGTCGCTTTACCTCAGCAGAATAACAGCGTACAGGTATTCCAAAAGCTCTGGCCAAGCCAAAGTCAGCTAACTTCAGTTCACCGTTCTGATGAAACCAGCAGAAATGAGGAAACAAGCATGTTGAAGTTCTACAAAATCTGTTTTAACAACATAATTCAAATGTTATAGTCATATATAATGCAAACCATACAGGCTATTTTATGACACTTATGTACCATGTAGATGAAAGTCAAATTATTCAATATCAGGCACTTTCGGTCATTTACTCACTCTGTTGATGAGCAGATTTTGAGGTTTAAGGTCTCGGTGGAGAACATTTCGGCTGTGGCAGAAGGCAAGACCCTTCAATAACTGGTACATAAAAGACTGCAGGGAAAGAATTAAAACTGCATTACCTGATACCTCAAACATTAAAAATGTTAGCAAGAAGTGCTCTTCTGATATATTCTTCTCAGGGTTTCATACATATATAAAAAGGTTTCAAAAACAAATCAAACCTTGACAATCTCTGGATCCAAGTCGCCATTACAGCTGTCGAAGTATTTCTTCAAATCCTGTTTGAATGAAAATCACATATTGATCACATGCATATATAGATCTCTCTAGACTACTTCCAGCTGCAAGATCACTGGAATCAGGGTAAATAATGACGCAGGCTCCTACCTGATCACAATACTCAAACACTAATGTCAGCTTCTTATCACTGTGAAGGACGTCATGCAACCTACAAAAACAAGTAGTAGTTGTTAATGCACCATTTCTATTTCATCACAATTTATTTATATCAATAATTGTTTTTTTTAAATGCTTATTTAAAGAATAGTCAAAATAACTTGCAACCAACTAAACCTGGCATTAAACAGTTCATATATTACCGTAAATAAGGAACACATTTTTAAAAAATCCAAGAGAAGGAAAAAAAGTACTCATTGCAAGAATCTGAGTGCAATTATTTTAAATAATAATTTTAGCTTTAAAAATGATATAATTAAAAAAATTCCAAGAGAAATAAAAAAAGTACTTAAGTACTAACAACAAATTAACATTATTTTGTATGTTATAATTAGGGCTGCACGATAAATCGCATGCGATATTTAACGCGCATCTTATCAGTAAAGCCGGTTCTGTAATCAGCGGTAAATCTCCATCACGTGCGGGCTTTCACATGGAGCAGCATTAAAGGGGTCATATGATGCGATTTCAAGTTTTCCTTTCTCTTTGGAGTGTTACAAGCTGATTGTGCATAGATAAGATCCCTGAAG
>NW_015666162.1:0-2273 GCF_001515625.1 Sinocyclocheilus rhinocerous | reverse complement strand
TAGTTAATGCTGCTCAATGTGAAAGCCCGCAGGTGATGGAGATTTACCGCTGATTAAAGAACCGGCTTTCTGACAAGATGCGCGTTAAATATCGCATGCGATTTATCGTGCAGCCCTAGTTATAATGCAGCATAAAACAAGTTGCACCATTTCTATTTCATTTATATTAATAATTATTTTAATATGCTTATTCAAAAATGCTTAAAATTGCTCACAACAAACCAAACTGATTTTATATGGTTAAATGTAATAATTATGCAGTAATTAATTCATTATATCACTAATCATTTCAAAATACTTATGCAAAAAATTATTTAATATACTTATATTAAATACGCAATATTTGTTTTTAAAATTCAAAAGAAAGAAAAAAAACACTAATTGCAATAATCTGAATGCAATCATTTTAATTATAATTTTTTAATAAAATAATTCGGAAAAAAAAAAAGTAAACTAAAAAAATACTATTTAATTAACAACATTTATTTTGTATTATGAACAATACTAAATCTGCAATCAATTAAAAAATAAAAACAAACACACCTTACAATGTTTTTATGCTTCAGTTCTTTCAGGAGGCAAATCTCTCGTAATGCTGAACTTGGAACCCCCTGTAGTAGGATTAAAAATTAATGCGACAAATTGCTTTTAGTATGACTTGACCCACCAGCAGTCTGAGCTCTCCTACCTCATCATCATCGTCCAATCTCACTCGTTTGAGGGCCACGATCTCATGCGTTTCTCTGTTTTTAGCCTTGAAAACGGTCCCATAGGTACCTGGTGACAGAGTACAAAATGCATTAAAGAAACTGAGAATAAAATATAAGACATGGCAGTCTGACTTCAAATCATGAATTAGAAAAATCACAGTAGAAATATGATGCGTTGGCAAAATATCAATTAGAATAACAAATCCTCAAATAGGCGTGGCCTAGCTACAAAAAATTGTCTTTAAATTGTCAGGCAGAAAAAAAAAGCATAAAATAATTATATTTAGATTCTCAATTGTGTGATTTACTGTTCAATGGATATTGAACTTTCTCTATATATTTATACAGGTGTAAATTATTGTCCAGACCGCTTCCGGTGAATAACAAAAACAGCATTGTCACGTGGTAAACGTTATTTTTCTCATCGAACTTCGGGATTGACCAATCACAGTCTTTTATGATTAATGTATGAGCATATTTTAAATTTATTAAAGATTCGTGCCCGAATTTTCATCTATAATTCAACTACCAATTAAATTAATATATTTGAATTAGTATAGTTAGTGTACAAATCTCGCCAATAAGTTAAAAATCGTCCTGAGATTTGAATGCAGCTCAATGGAGAAAAGCCGACTTTGAGTCTCCATGCGCCCCCTGGAGGAAGACACACTTCATGTCTCATATAAAACAGCTTTAACATGATTTGCAGCTCAATGAGAATCAAAGAAAAGCCCGATAATGGTGCTACAAAGAATGATCGATCAGTTTAACTAGAGATTATCAATGCAACAGCTCCATTCCTCTGAACAACAGCGATCGCATCATTTAACAGCTGTTCTGATTGATCTAAAGCCAGGTGCAGTATCCCACTACGAGCTTGCTAGCTCTATCTTAGACTTTAATCTTAACATATGCTTACGAAGGCATAATTCACTGACTGTCAGCCGCTGTAAGCTCTATTATAAACGGCAAACATTCATGATTGTTAATACTCTACAAATCTCCAAAGCAGACAGAGCCAGTCAGGCCAGACAATCCATTTACTCACCCTCTCCTATCTTCTCCAACTTCTCATACTTTTGCATGGTTTTAGCCAGTTACAGTAGCTTTTAAATAAAGCGTCCTGGCTCCTTATTTTTTCCCACGAATTAAAATTTTTTTTTTTATTGTACAGCTGATTACTGTCGTTTTTATCAACAAGGGGCGTAGTACGTAACATGAAGAGAGCAATAAGGGCTTCAAGATGGCGATTTACTGAGAGACACTTCAAAATAAAAGCATCGTTGTACATGGACTTCTGGGTCGATAAAAATGCAATAATAATAAACATTTAAATAAAATCTAACACAATGCAAAACATTTAAATTAAATAAAACACAATGGTATTGATATAATATATATATATATTTATTATATAAAATAAAATGTACATCTTGCTTTATTGAAACTAAACCTTTTCATTTAAAACGGAAAACGATTCATACTTTCAGTCTAGAGTTTGCAAATTAAACAGTATTTAAAAGTTTGGTTACCTTAATAATAATAATAATAATAATAATAAAC
>NW_015666161.1:0-570 GCF_001515625.1 Sinocyclocheilus rhinocerous | reverse complement strand
TATTGCGATACATATTGATATTGAATTATTGTCCAGCCCTATATACACTACATCAATTATATTTTTTTAAAGCAACTGACTGATGATAAGTTCATCAGTCAAGTGCAGTGAGTGATTTTTTTCCTGTGTTTTGTTGTTTTATTAACATTAAAATAATAGTTCACCAAAAATGAAAATTCTGTCATCTGTCTTTCAATTCTGTCATAGTGATTTTAATAACTGTCTTTCAATTCTGTCATAGTGTTTCATTTTTATACCATCATTTACTCAAGTTGTTTTAAACCTGAATTAATTTATTTAGTCTGTTGAACATAAAAGTTGTTTTTGAAGAATGTGGGTAACCAAGCAGTTGCTGGTCCACAGTAACTTAGTAAGTATTTTTTTCCTACTGTAAAAGTCAATGTGGACCAGCTACTGTTTGGTTACCCACATTCTTCAGAATATCTTCTTTTGTGTTCAGCACAAGAAAGAAATTAATACAGGTTTGGGACAAAATGTGAGTGAGTAAATAATGAAAGACATTTTATTTTTTGGGTGAACTATCCCTTTAATGACAGTCAGCAGCATGTT
>NW_015666160.1:21736-23370 GCF_001515625.1 Sinocyclocheilus rhinocerous | reverse complement strand
GGTTTTGTCGGTCAACATGATCAGCCTTCCTCTGGGTGATTTCCGGCATCTCTCTCACATCGGTGCAGATGGACACACGGACAGTTTTGGAGACCTGTCGTTCCTGAAGGAGGGCCACAGTCTTCTGCTGCAGAGCTCCAAGAGCGAGCAGAACCTGTTCCTCCCGCCGCCGCCCAAGCCGCCTCGAGTCAACCTGGACGAAGCGGGCCGGTGCAGCCCGGTCTGGGAGCACACCCCGGCCCATCAGAGGCAGAAGTGCAGCTCGATTCCCCTCCTGGACACGGAGGAAGACGAGGACACGTGTTCACACACAGAGACGACCGGCATCAGCTGGAGTCCTGCACGCGGCAGCTTGAGCTCCGGACGGGATTCGACCCAAACCAACCCAGAGGAAACACAGCCGGACCAAACAGACACAGCGTTCACGTTCAGTCTGGATCTGGGACCCTCCATACTGGACTCCGTGATGCAGGTGATGGATAAAGTCCATCAATAGAGTCGTGAACTGGAAATAGGGCTGTGCGATATAGCCAAAAAATCATATCTCTGTGTATTTTGGCTGAATTGCGATATGCGGTATACCAGACGAGGAGGCTATCGAACCGAAAGGAGGTTTTGTCGGTCAACATGATCAGCCTTCCTCTGGGTGATTTCCGGCATCTCTCTCACATCGGTGCAGATGGACACACGGACAGTTTTGGAGACCTGTCGTTCCTGAAGGAGGGCCACAGTCTTCTGCTGCAGAGCTCCAAGAGCGAGCAGAACCTGTTCCTCCCGCCGCCGCCCAAGCCGCCTCGAGTCAACCTGGACGAAGCGGGCCGGTGCAGCCCGGTCTGGGAGCACACCCCGGCCCATCAGAGGCAGAAGTGCAGCTCGATTCCCCTCCTGGACACGGAGGAAGACGAGGACACGTGTTCACACACAGAGACGACCGGCATCAGCTGGAGTCCTGCACGCGGCAGCTTGAGCTCCGGACGGGATTCGACCCAAACCAACCCAGAGGAAACACAGCCGGACCAAACAGACACAGCGTTCACGTTCAGTCTGGATCTGGGACCCACCATACTGGACTCCGTGCTGCAGGTGATGGATAAAGTCCATCAATAGAGTCGTGAACTGGAAATAGGGCTGTGCGATATAGCCAAAAAATCATATCTCGTTGTTTTTTGGCTGAATTGCGATATGCGGTATACCAGACATAGTAAGATTGTTAATGTCTTTTAAAGAAGTCTCTTCTGCTCACCAAGCTTAAATTTATTTGATCCGAAATACAGCAAGAGCAGTAATATTCTGAAATATTTTTACTATTTAAAATAACTGTTTTCTAAGTGAATAACTGTTAAACTGTAATTTATTTCTGTGATCAAAGCTGAATTTTCAGCATCATTACTCCAGTCTTCAGTGTCACATGATCTTCAGAAATCATTCTGATTTGCTGCTCAAAAACATTTATTATTATTATTATTATTATCAATATTTAAAACAGTTGAGTACATTTTTTCAGGATTCTTTGATGAATAGAAAGCTCAAAAGAACAGCATTTATATGAAATTGAAATCTTTTGTAACATAAATGAATCGAGATCAATGTAATGCATCCTTGCTGCATAAAATCAGTCATTTAAAAAGTATTCC
>NW_015666160.1:18025-18454 GCF_001515625.1 Sinocyclocheilus rhinocerous | reverse complement strand
ATTTCTGTGATCAAAGCTGAATTTTCAGCATCATTACTCCAGTCTTCAGTGTCACATGATCTTCAGAAATCATTCTGATTTGCTGTTCAAAAACATTTATTATTATTATTATTATTATCAATATTTAAAACAGTTGAGTACATTTTTTCAAGTTTCTTTGATGAATAGAAAAATCAAAAGATCAGCATTTCTCTGAAATAAAAAGCTTTTGTAACATTATACACTCTAGCATTCAAAAGCTTGGAGTTTTTTTGGGAAAGAAATTATAGAAATTAATACTTTTATTTAGCAAGGATGCTTTAAATTGATCAAAAGTGATGATAAAGACATTTATTATGTTACAAAAGATTTATATTTCAGATAAATGCTGATCTTCTGAACTTTCTATTCATCAAAGAAACCTGAAAAAATTCTACTCAGCTGTTTTCA
>NW_015666160.1:17684-17942 GCF_001515625.1 Sinocyclocheilus rhinocerous | reverse complement strand
GTTTCTAAACGAATCAGGCGTTTTGAACAAACTGTTTGAATAAATTATTCAGTGATCCATTCATAAAGACAGTCACTTGCTTCGTTTCTAAATGAATCAGGCGTTTTGAACAAACTGTTTGGATAAATGATTCAATGGTCCATTCACAAAGACAGTCACTTGCTTCATTTCTAAACGAATCAGGCGTTTTGAACAAACTGTTTGAATAAATGATTCAATGAGCCATTCATAAAGACAGTCACTTGCTTCGTTTCTAAA
>NW_015666160.1:15556-17479 GCF_001515625.1 Sinocyclocheilus rhinocerous | reverse complement strand
AAACTGTTTGAATAAATGATTCAGTGATCCATTCATAAAGACAGTCACTTGCTTCGTTTCTAAATGAATCAGGCGTTTTGAACAAACTGTTTGGATAAATGATTCAATGGTCCATTCACAAAGACAGTCACTTGCTTCATTTCTAAACGAATCAGGCGTTTTGAACAAACTGTTTGAATAAATGATTCAATGAGCCATTCATAAAGACAGTCACTTGTTTCGTTTCTAAATGAATCAGGCGTTTTAAACTAATAATTTGAATGAGTGATTCAACGAATCACTTATTTAGACAGGGTCTTGCTGTGACTTTTAGTGTCATTTATTTATCCAGGTCAGGCCTAAATTGGCACAAAACACTTCAGCAAAATATGGATATATTATTTTTTGTCAGTATCGCACACCCCTAGTTTTAAGCATAAATTCACTTCATTTTGATCAGTTTTTCAGAAAACAAGACTTATCTTGTCATTTAGTTCTGAAGTAAAACTTGATTTCCTTATTATGTTGTTTTGTTTTGCAGTACAAACATTCTTAAATCAAAATACTTGAGCTGTTAAAACGGAAGACTTGAGGAACCTAACTCCGGAAGACGGGGCTCTCCTGATATTCAGGTGGATTGTGCTGAAAGTGTTTGCAGATGTGATGGAGATGCTGTATGGTCATCTCTAGCGCTCGCTGTAGTTTGGCAGCGGCCGCGTGGCGTGTTTCTGCAGGTTTGTGTGGCAGAGCTCTGCTGAAGGATCTTTCATGTTTTTTCTGGTTTTGATGATGAACAGCCCATCGCGTGCGTTACGCTTCTGAGCAGTCGGGTAAAACTCTCTTGCTGCTTATGGCTTACTGGAAGATGTCCATTGTTTTAATGTCAATAATAAAATAACGAGGATAACCCCTGTCTACCGTCTGACGTGAACGGAGAAATATTCCCATGTTCCCTGACTTTCTCCACACTTTTCAAATGCTTCCAACGTTTATTTTTCTTCTCATTCTCCTTTCGCATTGATTGATTTTAATGGTCTAGATGCATTATTCACTAACTTAAGACAAAGTATAAGTCATATTTTGAAAGTACAGCCCGTTCCCGTGTAATACTGATGCCTGTTTGTCTTGAACTTTCTGTCTGTGAACTTTAACCGTTGTTTCTAAGATCTTTAGCTGCTTGGCTGCACAATGCAGTGAAACTAAAATGTAAAAAAAAACAAAAACATTTTTGCTGCTTGAATTAAAATAAATCGTTAGCTGCTTGGCTGCACAATGCAGTGCTTGAATTAAAATAAACGTTAACTGAAATAAAATACAAAAAAACTTTAACTTATTTTATTTCAACTAGCTGCCAAGGCAACATTTTTGTTTAGTTTAACTTGAAGTACTAAAATAAGTTAAAATAAAATTAATAAAAAGTATTAGAAATGACAAAAACACAAACAAGATGACCAAAACTTTAACTAACATTCAAATGAAATGCAAAAATAAAACTATTTAAACTTATTAACTTACTGTATAACATTCTATTTTTTTTTATGTTATTTTACTTTTTCCTAAATGTGATAACATAAGTATAAAATAACAGATAAAACAAAATAAAAATGTGTTAATATTTTGAAATAGTACTGTATTGCCCAATCAATGAGCATTTGAATTTTAGTTAAAGTGTTAGTAATTTTGTTCTGTTTTTTTTTTTTTTCATTTTTAAATACATACATATTAAATAGTTTTAAATTAATTTAATGTATTTTTATATTTTATATTTTCATTTGAAATTTAGCTAAAGTTTTAATAATTTTGTTCTTCGTTTCTGTCATTTTTTATAAACTACGTCTGTGTGGTATTCAAATGAAAATGGAAACTATAAAAATAAATATATAAATAAAATACCTGTATTATCACTTACATTTAGGAAAAAATTTTATATATATATATATATAT
>NW_015666160.1:15259-15514 GCF_001515625.1 Sinocyclocheilus rhinocerous | reverse complement strand
AAAAGGGGGCGGGGAGCAGCAGCTCATTTGCATTTAAAGAAACAGGCCCGAAAAACAGCTCTCTCTCTCTCTCTCTCTCTCACACAGATAGACGGCAAACACAGAACATTCAATTCAGCTGCTGAAAATGCAGCCGTTTGAAAGCAGATTGTGCTCAGAACTGAACCAGGAGCGAGTCTCATTAGACCTGCAGTCATATGCTGCGTTCAAGTCCTCCTGGGACGTTCGTACTTACGAGTTGACAAGTCGTAATAA
>NW_015666160.1:14939-15241 GCF_001515625.1 Sinocyclocheilus rhinocerous | reverse complement strand
CGTTCATGTGCGTTCAACTCGTAAATACGATCTATCCGACATGACTTGAACGCACCAATAGACTGATGTATCAGCTCAGCTTGATTGATTAATTGGATTGATTGAGATTATCAGCATTGACTGTGCTCACTTTAACAAAATTATAGGCTATTAATAGGCTATTTGTTGTAATTTTAGTGGATTTAAGTAAATATTGCATACACATAAAGGCTGAAATTTTAATTATATATCAATAAATAATAATTATTTAATTCATTATCTATCTATCTATCTATCTATCTATCTATCTATCTACCTACCTA
>NW_015666160.1:10941-14671 GCF_001515625.1 Sinocyclocheilus rhinocerous | reverse complement strand
TTTAGAAACAAAGCAAGTGACTGTCTTTATGAATAGCTCATTGAATCATTTATTCAAACAGTTTGTTCAAAACGCCTGATTCGTTTAGAAACAAAGCAAGTGACTGTCTTTATGAATAGCTCATTGAATCATTTATTCAAACAGTTTGTTCAAAACGCCTGATTCATTTAGAAACGAAGCAAGTGACTGTCTTTATGAATGGATCACTGAATCATTTATTC
Source organism: Sinocyclocheilus rhinocerous (assembly GCF_001515625.1). Taxonomy (NCBI): domain Eukaryota; kingdom Metazoa; phylum Chordata; class Actinopteri; order Cypriniformes; family Cyprinidae; genus Sinocyclocheilus; species Sinocyclocheilus rhinocerous. Next base: position 14,450 of record NW_015666160.1, on the reverse strand, counting down.
AAACAGTTTATTCAAAATGCCTGATTCATTTAGAAACAAAGCAAGTGACTGTCTTTATGAATAGCTCATTGAATCATTTATTCAAACAGTTTGTTCAAAACGCCTGATTCGTTTAGAAAAGAAGCAAGTGACTGTCTGTGTGAATGGATCACTGAATTACTGACTCAAATGATTAATTAAAAAACTGATTCCTTCAGGAACAAAATGCTGCAGTGTTGCTCTGAGACGCACAAATGCTCTGCTCCAGCTCTATTTGGAGCTCTTTTTGTTGGCGAAACAGAAAAAACAGACAATATTAAAATGTCTAAAATGTAACTCACACAATATTAACTTCTTGTTTGTTGAACTGTTGCATAAATACAATCAATGCAACATTCATGATCGCGCTCAAGCACCAATACTCAGGAAAACGGCACTCTTGCGTATATCATATCTTATAAATATAAAAAACACAAACCCATACAGGATATTTTTTGCTTTCATAACTCGAATTATAAGGGCTCTCTAACAATATTCTAAAAGGCTTCATCATGCAGTCAATGCTTTTAGACTATCAAAGACATGTTTTTGTTCGTTTGTTTTGCATATACTCATACATACTCTATAATATCAGCTCACACATTGTTAAAACAACAATTACAATATTATCATATTATCACAATATCGCACACCCCTACTTAAAACAAGAACAAATGTCTGCAAATGGAGTCTGAAAAATCAACTTTATTCAAAAGGAAGACCAGTTTGTTTGTTTTTTTTCTGACCAAACTGGCAGATCTTGTTTTAAGCATAAACTTGATCAATTTCTCTTCTTATCTTTTGTTATTAGCTGTTTCCATCCATCTATTTTTATGGTATTTCACATAAAAAAAATTCATTTCACAGAATGAAAATGCCAGGATGCACATAAACTCTAAAAATGCGTATTAAAAATCTGCACTCAGTTAAGACGCTCAATTTTAATCCGATAAGAAAATATGTGCATAAACTACGATGGAAATGCATTTACAGGATAAATTCCTCGATGCGCATCTACAAGGTCATGTGACAGAAAACTCAATCAGATAAGTCATGGTTTCTGAAAAAATTGACCAAAATGAAGTGAGTTTATGCTAAAAACAAGAACAAATATCTGGAAATGGGATCAGAAACTTCATACAAAATGAAAACAAAATGATTTTTCGGACCTGACTGGCAGATTTTTGTTCTTGTTTTAAGCATAAACTCACTTCATTTTTATACATTTATCTTCTTATTTTATGTAATTTTGCTTCTCCAGTAAATGTAACTTGATTTACAGATGTTTATATATTTGTACTGGAAATCAAGACAAGTGAGAAAATGATTTTGTGCAAAGCAAAATGTCACTTTTGCAGATAGAGAATCTGTGTATTCTCAGTGTATTTTAGACTTATTTTCATTTACTTAGGAATAAAATGACAAGATCAGTCTTATTGTCTGAAAAACTGATCAAAATGAAGTGAGTTTAAGCTTAAAACGAGAACGAATATCTGCCAGCGGAGTTTGAAAAATCTACTTAATTCAAAAGGAAAACAAGATTATTTTTCTGACTCCACTGGCAGATGTGTGTTCTTGTTTTGTGCATAAACTCAATTTATCTTCTCATCTTCTGTCATTTTGCTTCTCCGGTAAATGTATGTTGATTTATGAATGTTGATATAGTTGCACTGCAAAACAAGACATACTAAGTAAGGAAATCACCTTTTGCAGCGAGAGAATCAGTGTATTCTTGAGATAAGTCTTGTTTTCTGAAAAACTGATCAAAGCGACTGAAAATGAGTGAGTTTATGCTTGAAACAAGAACAAATATCCACAAATGGGGTCAGAAATAAAATAAACTTTGGCAGATATTTTGTTGTTGTTGTTTTAAGAAAGAAAATGCACTTCATTTTGATCATTTTTTCAAAAAACGACTTTTTTGTCAGATTTTCTGTAATTTTGCATGCTAAGTAAAGAAGAGCGATACATTCGTAGAAGCGACCGGATGAACGATCCTCTCTGAGGTTTAATGCATGACGGATTTCTCCACGTTTATGATGGTTCTGGTCAGATATCATAGCAATGTTTTGTTGTGCTGGGAGTAGAAATGAGAAATAGGTGTGTGATGTGTTTGTCACTTCGATAAATCACTGAAGCGTTGCGTGCAGAGTTTGATTCAGCGACAACCGTATTTAGCTGCAGTGTGAACGTGGATCGAGTGAATACTGCAATAAGAGCTGCATGATTTGCCCCCAAAAAATGCTAATGTGATTATTTTGTCATATATTTCAATTGAAATTGGAATGGTGGTATTATAAACATTTATTTATATTATAAACATCTCATAATACTACTACTACTACTAATTATTATTATTATTATTATTATTAATTATTATTATTATTATTACTGTTCAAGCTTTTTATTATTATTTAATAAAAATTATTATTATTATTAATTTAAAGAATATGTAAAATAATAATAATTTTTATTATTATTATTATATAGTTAAATTGCTATACTAATTTGTTTTTAAACCTTCTCTTTACAAATGTAGTTAAAATGTTTTACTGTAGTAATAAACAACTGATTTAATCTAAAAAAAAAATAATAATCTGTAATTTCAGCCAATTTCAGTCAGTAATTTATTAACTAATGTTGATTTATACAATTTAAAATGTTAAAAGGTGAACATTTTAATCCTTGCGTGCAGAGTTTGATTCAGCGACAACCGTATTTAGCTGCAGTGTGAACGTGGATCGAGTGAATACTGCAATAAGAGCTGCATGATTTGCCCCCAAAAAATGCTAATGTGATTATTTTGTCATATATTTCAATTGAAATTGGAATGGTGGTATTATAAACATTTATTTATATTATAAACATCTCATAATACTACTACTACTACTAATTATTATTATTATTATTATTATTATTATTATTATTATTATTATTATTATTATTATTATTATTATTATTATTATTATTATTATTATTATTATTATTATTATTATTATTGTTGTTGTTGTTATTATTAAATGATAATATTTATTAATTTATTATTGTTATTGTTCATATTTTTATTATTATTTAATAATAATTAATGTTATTATTATTCATTTAAAGCGTATGTAAAATAATAATAATAATAATAATTGTTGTAATTATTATTATTAATAAATAATAATATGTATTATTATTGTTAGTGTTCGTTAATTTAAATTATAATTTAAATTTAAAAATCTGTAATTTCAGCCAATTTCAGTCAGTAATTTATTAACTAATGTTGATTTATACAATTTAAAATGTTAAAAGGTGAACATTTTAATCCACGATAATAAATAATATTCAACAGTAATACTATTAATAAATTATTACATGTATTTAAATAATTAATAAATATTAAAATTAGTATTCAAAATATTATTAATTATAACAACATTTATGTTTATTTTTTATAATAAAAGTGTTGTTCACATAGTCACAAAATCTCATTTATATTATCACAC